>NC_064931.1:723064166-723364166 GCF_023897955.1 Schistocerca gregaria | reverse complement strand
GTGTAGATCATACTTACATTTGAAAATGACTTCTATTTTTAAGATGCTACCTAATGTAAAGATCAGTATTTTTTTTAAAAGAAAGGTATAGGCAGTATTTTCTGACTTTTAAAAAAGAGTCCGCAGGAGTCCCAGCACTTAGCTTGTTTTATCATTCTGTTAACCTTTTTGTATATTTTAAACGTTTTTTTAAATTGTGAAATTCTCCCATAAGGCTAGCTTGAAAAATGCATCCTTTTGCCATCTAGATACATATTCTTTCACATAAGTCATTAACTCTTAATTATTCACAGTTCCATGCTCTTGAAATAAAAAATTGCATTATGTGTTCATCTCTATGTACACTTCATTAAAAAGAGCACTAAGGAGAGAACATTTATAAACCTAGCAGCTCATTATGGACTATCTGTAGTAAACCTTCTACCAACCTGATGTGATGCCTGCTTTGGCACTGTGATCACTTGGGACTATGAGATAACTGTAATAGACTCAATAATCTCTGACCACAGAGCACAAGTGATGGAACTTTCTTAAAAAAAAAAAATGAACACTCAACCAGCTCTTAAATGTCATTATAATTATGTATTCAGAAAAAGAATCATAAAAAAGGAAACATTAAGTGCTTTCCAGACAGCACTATCTGCAGTTGAAAGGAGCAGCAGGGAGGGCAGTGTATGTTCTGGGCAGGAATTTGCTGACATCAGCATCAGTGCTAACCTAACATAACCTAATATCTGTCATGTAATATTAAAGCTGAGGCAGGTGTGTGTTACATTCCCCTGGCATCATCAGCAGCACTTTCTTATCTTCAAGACCATTCTGGGAATCATTACATCAGAATTATAGTATGGGGGGAGCAGAAAGTCTACCTTCACAGCCCCCACCCCTGAGCACCCCTGCTCAGCAGCCAATGGTGTGCAAGCAGTATTTGCTTATAATAAGTTGATTGCATGTGTAACATCATTTGCTGTTCAGCATATAGTGCCATCAGCAGCAGCTACCAGTTGGGCAGGAGAAGAAGGTTACTGGTATGCATTATGTCAGTCTATCTCTTATTATTATTATTATTATTATTATTATTATTATCATTAAGTGCATATCCTTCATTATACTTTTTTGCTATTATTGCTGCAGACTATGAGTCAATGGTTGATGAGAGTATGCAGCCATTTCCTGCAGTACCTCAGCAGCCACAGCTCACAATATGTCTTCTCAACCTGGTAGATCTAACGTAATTTGAGTATGCCATAGTGCAGCCACAGCAGCCACATCCTGAGTCTCACAGACTACTGCTGTTCACCAATATATACAATTTAACTGCAAATGGAGCTAAACATGTGAATGTACGTCTAACACCTCACAGTGACTTTGATGTTGTGACTGAAACGGAGAACATTCAGTGTCTTGGTCATAGGGTCCATATTCAAGGCATGAATGAAAGGTCCAATATTCAAGGCATGAATGGGACGATCTGTATAGTATGGTGGAGTTCATAAAAAGAGAGGCGATGGCTGAGTACATTCCATCCCATGCTGCTAATAAAAGTACCATGTTTGAGGGTGAAGCATCAACTGTCAATAATAATAATAATAATAATAACAATAATGAAGATTTTATGGTCTTTAGGCCATTACAGCAATTGACAACATCAAATGAAGATACAATTTATAATACAGTGTGATAAGGTATTGACTACTGAAATATTTTAGCTTATATTACAATCAATGTACAGTGGGGTCATCTGTTGGATTAGTGCATTTTACAGTTGAAGAGTTCATTGATATCATAGAACAGGTGGGCGATAAACTATTCATGCAGTCTTTCTTTGAATGTATGTTCAGGAAGATCCTGTATAGCATGTGGCAGCTTATTAAATAGTTTGTGCTCTGTGACTTCATAGCTATTTATTGATTTTGATAATCTGTGTATATGTGTTTGATGCTTCTTGTGTTGTAACAATGTACATTTTCTCTACATTTCACATCTTGTAGATTCTTCTTCATAAAGATTAAGACATTGTATATAAAGAGGTTTATTACTGTCGTAACTTTTTGTTTAGTAAATAAGGGTTTGCAGTGAGCCTTATGTGAAGAATTTGTAATTATCCTAATGGCTTTCTTCTGCAATAATAGGATGTCATGTATACGACTGCAGTTACCCCACAAGATAATGTCATAGGATATTATACTTTGGAAAAATGCAAAATAAGATGATCTGATGTATGTTTCAGGTACACAATTTCTGAGTTGTCTTAATAAATAAATTACTCTAGATAGCTTACTACTAATATAGTTTACATGTTGGCCCGAGGATAACTTTTCGTCCAAATAAACTCCCAGGAATTTAACAGAACTAGGGTCATCAGATAGTGGCTTGTCTCTTAGAGTGAAGTTTATCTGCTGAGTTTTATTTTCATTTAGCAGGAAACCATTTGCTCTGAACCAATATGCTGCGTGAGTGAGTGTATTTTCAGCACAGGTTTTAAGATCATTAAGATTGTTACTGCTATGAAGAAAAGTCTATGTATTAGGAGCCAGTTCTTGAGTTAAAATCTGAGGGTAGGAGTATTTGTGTTAAACATTCTTGTGCAGAAAATTTAAGTGATCTGTGCAATGCTTTAGCAATTGCTGCAGATGAACTATGCTGCAGGTGTACATATATGAGAAGGATTGTACTATGAATCTGTTGAGTATTTGCACAGTGTAAATATAGATCAAGTGGAGAAATGCATCAACACCTGTATTCCCCTTGTATCAAAGCATGTAAGTGTTGCATGTGTAAATGTAAAATTTGTGGAAGCTGAATTTACTAAAGGAATTTCCATGTCTGTAATTACACATATAGGTCTGAATAAAATTCAGTCTGAATTAAAAGCATATAAAAACAATTATTTGGATATTTATGTAACGCTGAATGTGTGTAGATAAATAAATGAAGCTGTACTGTAAAATAAAGTTGTTCTTATTTGCATCCATCCTACAATAACTCTAATGGCAAAAGGATTAACTAATAATAACACAAAAATAATAAATTAAATCATTGGTTATTATCATAAACAATACATTTTTCAAAGAAAAAAGATTGTATACATGCAGAATGATTTTTGTTATTTACATAATGGCAACTGATGAACTATACAGTATATAGAGCTGCAGAGTCACATGATATCAGTAACAATACACTCTTTTCAAAAAGATATTGCATAAATGGACAATGATTTTATTTAGATAACAACAGTTGATCAGCTATACAATACTTACAGCACCAGAGATACATTATACTAAGAGAGAACAACGATTTTTTTAAAATTTACAATATTTACAGTGTATAGGCACTAGCAGCAGAAGCTGCCATCCCCCCTCCCCCCCCCCCCCCCCCAAACAATCCAAGTAATAGTTTAGTCTGATTGCAGGAACTATCTATTTCAATTTCACTACAAGACAAACTACTTCTGACAGTAATAAAAGGCAAACTACTTCTGACAGTAATAAATACTCCACCACCAACTGTATTTAATCTATCTTTTCTGAATGCTGTTAGATTGTTTGAAAGGTACAGACAGACAGTCATCAGAATTACTTTTGTATATGTTTTCTGAAAATTGTCTTGAGCAATTAGCTCAGTAGCCCACATGAAATGGAAATATCTTAGACCTTGTAGCTACAAATAGGCCAGAGCTTATCGATAATGCCAGTATAGAAACAGGAGTTAGTGATCATGATTTTATTATAGCAACTTTGATTATGAATGTTAATAAGTCAGTCAAGAAAGCTAGGAGAGTGTCTCTGCTAGAGAGAGCAGATAAGCAGTTATTAACATCTCACTTAGACAATGAACTGGCATCACTTAGTTCCAGTATGATGGATGTAGAGGAATTATGGGCAAAGTTTAAGCAGATTATAAATCATGGTCTAGAGAGTTATGTGTCTAGCAAGTGGATAAAGGATGTTAGATGCACCATGGTTTAATAATGAAATGTGGCAGATGCTAAGGAAGCAGAAGCTGTTGCACTCTCAGTTCAAAAGGGAACGCAAGCAAAGGTTAGTAGAGATTTGTGTGTCTGCAAAAAGAGCTATGCACGAAGCATATAAGAACTACCACTGTCAACCATTAGCAAAAGATTTGGCAGAGAAATTGAGAAAATTCTCGTCATATATGAAATCTCTAAGCAAGTCTAAGGCTTCCATTCAGTCCCTTGCAGACCAGTCTGGTGTGGCTGTTGAAGGTAGCAAAACGAAAACCAAAGTTTTAAATTTCACATTCAATAAATCGTTCACACAGGAGAATCATACAAATGTACCATCATCTGACCATTAAGCAGGCTCCCATTTGGATGACCTACTAATAAGCACACCTGACATAGAGAAACAACTGCAAGATTTGAAAGCGAATAAATCACCTGGTCCAGATGGAATCTCAATTCAAATTTACAAAGAGTACTCTAGGCATTGGCTCCTAACTTAGCTTGCATTTATCATGAATCTCTCACCCAGCACACTGTCCCAAGCAACTGGAGAAAAGTGTAGGTGACTCCAGTATATAAGACGGTAAAAGAACAGACCCACAAAATTACAAACCAATATCCCTAACTTCTGTTTTCTGCAGAGTCCTTGAACATATCCTCAGTTTGACTATAATAAACTTTATTGAGACTGAGAAGCTTATGCCTATGAACCCACATGGTCTTAGAAAGCATCACTCATCTGACACTCAGCTTGACCTTTTCTCACATGACATACTGGGAACTACGGATGGAGGGCAAAAGGCAGACTCCATATTCCTAGATTTCCAGAAAGCATTTGACACTGTGGCCCATTGCAGACTGTTAATCAAGGTTTGAGCATATGGAGTAAGTTCACAGGTATGTGTGTCGCTTGAAAACTTCTTAAATAATGGAACCCAGTATGTTGTCCTCAATGGCAAGTGTTCATCAGAGGCAAATGTATCATCAGGAGTGCCCCAGGGAAGAGTGATAGGACCACTATTGATTTTGCAGATAGATTGGGTAGCAATCTGCAGTTGTTTTCTGATGATGCTGTGGTGTACAGTAAGGTGTTGAAGCTGAATGACTGTAGGAAGATACAAGATGACTTGGACAAAATTTGGTTGGTGTGATGAATGGCTGCTAGCCCTGAATGTGGGAAAATGTAAGTTAATGGAGATGAGTAGAAAGATCAAACCTATAATGTTTGGATACATTATTACTAGTGTCCTACTTGGCTCAGTCAAGTCATTTAAATGTCTGGATGAATCATTGCAAAGTGATATGAGAATGAATGAGAATGTGAAAGTTGTGGTAGGGAAGGCAAATCATCGGCTTCAGTTTATTGGGAAAATTTTATGAAAGAGTGGTTCACCTGTAAAGGAGACCATAGAAATAGAAGATTACATGCCAACTAGCTCCACAAATGATGAAGAGATTGAAGAAATTTATGACGAAATGAAAGGAATTATTCAAAGAGTTAAGGCAGACAAAAATTTAGGAGTGATGGGTGACTGGAATTCAATAGTGGGAAAGGAAGTGAGGAAAAAATTGTAGGTGAATATGGTCTTGGGTAAAGGAATGAGAGAGGAAAGCGTGTCATAGAACTTTTTGCATAGCACAATTTAATTTTTGCTGACACCTAGTTTAAGAATCGTGAAAGAAGGTTATACATATAGAAGAGGGCCTAGAGACACCAGAAGGTGACAGATTGATTTTATAATGGTGAGACAGATATTCAGAAACCAGATCTTAAATTGTAAGACTTTTCCAGGGGTGGATGTGGACCACAATTTATTGGTTATAAACTGTAGATCAAAACTAAAGAAATTGAAAAAAAAGATAGGAAATTAAGGAGTTCAGACGTGCATATATTGAAAGAACCAAAGGTTGTTGAGAGTTTCAGAGGGAGCATTAGTCAACAATTGACTGGAACAAAAAGGAATATAGCAGAAGATGAATGGAAAGTTTAGAGGAATGAAATAGGGAAGAAAGCAGAGGATCAATTAAGTAAAAAGTCAAGGCCAAGTAGGAATCTTTGGGTAACATAGGAGACATTGAATTGATCTGACAAAGGAGAAAATATAGAAATGTAGCAAAGCAGGCAAAATGGTATACTAGCTTGTAAAAAATAAGACTGACAGGAAGCGCAAAATGGCTAAGCAGGAATTGCTAGAGGACAAATGTAAGAATTTAGAAACATATTTCACCAGGGGAAAGATAGATGTCACCTACAAGAAAATGAAAAATGAAAGAGACCTTTGACGAAAAGTGAAGCAGCTGCATGAACATCAAGAGCTCAGATGGAAAACCACTACTATGCAAAGAAGGGAAAGCTGAAAGGTGGAAAGCATATCTAGAGGGTCTACTCAAGAGAGATGAATTTGAAGGCAACATTATAGAACAAAAGAGGATGTAGATGGAGATGAGGTGGGAGATATGATACTGTGAGAAGAATTTGACAGAGTATTGAAAGATGTTAGTCGAAACGAGGCTGCAGAGGTAGATGATATTCTGTCAGAACTACTGATAGCCTTAGGAGAATCAGTCACGACAAAACTCTTCCATCTGGTGTGCAAGATGCATGAGACAGGTAAAGTACCTTCAGACTTCAAGAAGAACATAATAAATACAATTCCAAAGAAAGCAGGAGCAGACAGGTTTGAATATTACTGAACTATCAGTTTAATAAGTTCTGGTTGCAAAATACTAACACAAATTCTTTAGAGAAGAATGGAAGAATTGGTAGAAGCCTACCTCAGGGAAGATCAGTTTGGATTATGGAGAAATGTAGGAACACATGAGGCAATGCTGACATTGTGTTTTCTCTTACAAGGTAGGTTAAGGATAGGCAAACCTTAGTTTATAGTGTCTGTAGACTTAGAGAAAGCTTTTGACAATGTTGACTGGAATATTCTCTTTGAAATTCTGAACTTCGGAGAGGAGTTGAATGGAATGGACAGTGTCTTGAAAGGAGGATATAAGATGAACATTAACAAAAGCATAACGAGGATGACGATGAGAAAATTAGAGTATGAAATGAGACACTTAAAGTAGTAGATGAGTTTTGCTATTTGGGCAGCAAAATGACTAATGATGGCTGAAGTAGAGATGATATAAAATGTAGACTGGCAATGGAAAGAAAAATGTTTCTAAAGAAGAGAAATTTGTTAACATCAAATATAGATTTAAGTGTCTGTAAACCTTTCCAGGGACATTTGTATGGAAAGTAGCCAAGTATGGAAGTGAAACATGGAGGATAAACAGTTTAGCCTAGAAGAAAATATATGCTTTTGAAAAGTTGTGCTACAGAAAAATGTCTAACATTAGATGGGTAGATCACATAACTAATGGGGAGGTACTGAATAGAATTTTAAAGGAAAGAAATTTGTGGCACAACCTGACTAAAACAAGGGATCAGTCGATAGGACACATTCTGAGACATCAAGGTATCTCCAGTTTGGTATGGGAGAGGAGTGTGAGGGATAAAAGTCATAGAGGGAGACCAAGAGATGAATCCAGTATGCAGATTCAGAGGGATCTAAGTTACAGTAGTTATTCAGGGATGTAGAGGCCTGCACAGGGTAGAATATCACAGAGAGCTCTTCAAACCAGTCTTTAGACTGAAGACGACAGCAACAGACAATCACCACCAGATCACTTGTCAACATATAGCCTCAGTTCAGTCACATTCTGGAGACCAAATGGTTTCTTTGTATTAGAGTAGAATAGCATTTGGATATGGACATTTGACTACCTTGAATTTCCCGTGATAGACTTCACACAATTTTTTAATTTCACCATCAATGTTGCTAGATTTTTCTTTAGTTCTGACTAGAACTCTTTCCCCAATTTCGAAAATGGTGATCTTGTATTTCCCATTATGCCTCACCTTTCTTTCTAAGCCTTTCTTAGTCATCTGCTGCAAAACCAACACATCCTTCTCTTCATTAGTCATTATGTTGCCAGAAGGAAATTCCACCTTTTAAGCTATGAGATTTGCTGCCTTCATGGAGAAAGAAACCAATGGAGCAATGCTTCATGGTCTTCATGAGGTCCTCAAATACAGGAACATATCCAGCCCAACCACTGTACCTTCTGCTACAGTATGTTCGGCATAGTCTGCATAGTTCTCGTATGTACGTCTTGGCAGGATTATGTGCCAGGTGGTACATCGAGATCCTTATATGTGTTGCATCCATTATCTCTATGAATTTATCCCACATCCCTGAAACAAACTGTGCATGATTATCTGAAAAAAAATTTCTCTGGTGATTTTGTTTTTACTATATAGGCCTTCTCTAACTTATCCATAATACTCTTACTTGTGGCTCTTTTTAGCATATAAGGCTTTACATGTTTTGAGAATACATCTACAACTACCAATATGTATTTTATATCACCTCGACTTGTGGGTGGTGGTCCAAACAAGTTAATGGCAAACATATCTCCTACTTTACTACTGGGCAAGATGTTTTGCATTTCACTCTGTATTGCCACAACACAGTATTTCGCATGCTGACACCTATGAAAGCTACACAGCTGCCTTCTAACTCTTCTTGCCATATTATTGAAGTAGATATACCCTTGTAGAACTTTTGTTTATTTTTGGGCACCATAGTGTCTATGGCTGTGATGGATGTAGTTTATTGATATTTCAACCTGATCATCAGGGAAACACAACTTCCAATTTTCCTTACGTAGCTCCTTACACCTACACAAAACACCCTTATAAATATTGTAATATCTTCCATCCTCTCTATCCTTTACACCCTAAATTCACCCAAATGAACTTCAGGCTTTGGTCCCTGTTTTGTAACTGGCATATATCTTTGAAAATTGATGTCATTTCTATCTCCTATAGTACAACTTTCGTGCACATTATATGATACTCCTCATCACCTTCTTGCCTGAATTCATTCTCTTGTACTGGAATCTGTGACAGAGCATATGCAATTTAGTTCCACAGTCTTCAAATGTATCTTATACTGGAATTGCTGGAGAAACATTGCCCTTCTCATTAGCCTTTTATTCAAAAGTTTATAATCTTACAAATAATTTCAATGTCCATAAATACATTTACACCCCTGTCCTCAAAATAGATCCTAGCTCTCTGAAACCCAAACATCACTGCCAAAATTTCCTCTCTCTGAAATCCCTTACATGAGTTCACGACTTGATAACATATGACTAGTGAATGCTATTATCCTCTGTTCCACTACTCCATCTATTATGTTCTCTTGGAATAGCACAGATCCCACACCAAATTCTGAGGTGTCATGGGCAATGCAAATAGGAAGTGACATCTTCAGGTAATATAATATTTTGCTATTACAAAGGCATTTCTTTGTCCAGTAAACTCCTCATCACACTCTGGTGTCTGACTACAGGAAACGTTTTTCTTTAATAATTTACAAAAATTTGGAAAGTTTATATTACAGTCTTTGATGAAGTTCTTGTGGAAATTACACATTCCCATGAAAGATTTCAACAGTTTTTTTTTTTTGCTCTTGCCCTCATACATTCTGAAGTGGCCTTATTTTGTTCCTGTTAGGCAGTATTCCTTCTGTTGTTAATTGGTGGCTCATAAATGTTAATTATGCCTGTATGAATTCGCATTTACTGAGCTTGAATGTCATTCCCCCATTCTGCAATATCCTGAACACCTCTTCTAACAACAGAGAGTGTTCATGCCTTGCACTGCTAGTGATCAGTATATCATCTACATATACTGTAAGCTTCCTCTTGAGTTCAAATCCACATACATGACTTAATGCTCTAACAAAAACAGCAACTGATATTGATAGATCAAATGGAACAACCCTAAACATGTATGTCCTTCCCTTCCCTTAAATAGAAAAGGTGTATATTTTCTGCTTTGCTTGGCAAGTGTCACCTGTCAGAAAACAGTGATCAGATCCACACTAGACATCAGTATAACTTCAGTAACAACTCATTCATATTTTCAGGCTGATCATTTTCTGTTACTATTATTTTATTCTCTTACTATTATTTTACAAGGATTATTCGATAAGTAATGCACCACATTAAAAAAAAAAAGCCATTACTATACATAGACAAATGTCCTTGTTGGTGCTCCACATTTGATGTTTGCTCCGTGCACCAGTGAAGTTTCGAACCGTTCTGGCAGATGACATAACTATAGTGAAACATCAAAATGGTGTTAACGTACAACTCACATTACAAGCAGCATGCTGTAATTGAATTCTTGTGTGCAGAAAAAGAACATCCATAAACATTCGTGTGCATTGTAAGATGATGCTGCAGTTAATAGGAGTACAGTTGGGTGATGGTCAATGAAAGTTACAGCCTCAGGAAATGCAGAAACAGAGCTCCATGATCAGCTGCACTCAGAATGTCCTGTCACAGGCACTGCTCCAGACATGCTGAATCCTGTGAATGCCATTATTCATGCTGAGTGGTGCATCACAACTCGACAATTGGCTCTACAGTTGTTGGTCAGCATTGTAAGTGTATTTGCACTGACTAAGACTCTCATATATTCAAAGACATGCTCATGATGGGTTCCACAAGTGCTCACAGCAGACCACAAGATTCAAAGAGAGGCCATTTCATCCGAATTGTTGGAGTGTTTTGAGACCAATGGGGAGGCCTTTCTGTCAGAGATCATTATGGGGGACGAAAACTGGATGCACCACTTTGCACCGGAAACAAAAAGGCATTCCATGGAGCGGTATCATCCTCATTCACCACAAAACAAGAAATTCAAGACAGCTCCCTCTGCCGGACATGGTGACAGTCTTCTGGGATTGTGATGGCATCATTCTTGTGGATGTGACACCAAGAGGGTCAATCATCAATTCAGAGGCATCGTGAAGATTCTGAATGAACTCAAGAACCATTTCCAACATGTTTGATCAGACAAGAATCCTGCAGAAATCTTGCTCGAGCATGATAATGCATGCCCACACAAAGTCTGCGAACCTGGAAACACATTGCCAAATTGGGTTGGACATCATTGCCTCATACACCCTACTGACCTGGGACCCACAGACATCCATCTCTGTGGGCCACTTAAAGATTCTCTATGGGGAACACACTTTGAAGATGACGAGAGTGTCAGTCATGCAGCCAAAACGTGGCTACCTACAGGACAAGAGCTTTTACCAGCAGAGAATACATGCTCTTCCACAACATTGGCATATGGCCATAGAATGTGATGGACACTATGTAGGAAAATAGGACACACACAAGAAATGTTGATGTATATTGTCACCAAATTCTGTCTCTCAAAAATAAATATTTTCTGAGAAAAAAAAATGTGGGACATTACTTATTGAATGAGCCTCTTATTCAATCTTCTGGCATCTAGCACAATCCATTCAGTTCCATCCTTCTTCCTAAACACTGCATTTGGATTACAGTACTTACTCCTTCCCTTTCCTGATACTTTCCATTCCGACATTTGTTGAATCCTAGCTCTGACTGCTTCTTTGTCATTAATTGCAATAAGGAAAGGCTTTAACTTAATGTTATGATGAGATGTCACCTGCAATGAATACTCAAAATCCACTACCTTCCATGGCTTATCTGAAAACACACTTCTTTACTTATGCAAAAGTTCACTGATTTGAGACTTCTATCTTCTGTTAAGTGCTGCACCATTATATGTTTGCTCACCTGCACATGATTCCTCATGCTTTTCATTTTCCTTCTGCAAATGAGACATTACTTTATATTTCTTTAATTCCTGTTTAAACTTTATTCTTTTTCTGTACCGCCCAGCATCAAAATTCAAAATTTTATTCATATCTCAACATTACGATCATATTTACATAGAAAATCTATACCAAAAATAATGTTCATTGACAACCCTGAAATGGTAAAACAGCACACATTAAAGCAATAATTATTTATTATAAATTCTAAAATGATCTCCTTTCTGATGCACTTACTGCATGCGCCAGTTGCAGTCCTGACCCTTCTCCAGTTGCAGTTAGCTCTACTACATTCTACTCCTTATCCATTGCCAAAAGTTGATACATTTGAGCCAGTTTCCAGCAGTGCTTCACTTTCAACATTCCGCACTATTACATTGGCTGTAGGTTGCACCTTCTGTACTCTTACTACTTTTAGTGTAGTTTCCTCCATCAAATTAGCCTCAGTTTCCTCCATGCTCTTTTTATCCATCAGAAACACATCCAAAACCTATTCCCATACTCAGTCTCCAATTCCCACTAAATAAAACATTAAATATTCTACTGGCATTCCCATCATCCTATTCCTCTGTCTGTCTACCCACTTTGGAAAATCCAGGATGGAATGTAACAATCTTATGAGAAGGAAAATTGCTACTCACCATTAGCAGGGAAGCTGAGTCACAGATAGGCACAACAAAAAGAGTTTCACACTTAAACCTTTTGGCCAATGGCCTTTATCAACAACACACACACACACACACACACACACACACACACACACACACACACACACACAGACACACACTTTCATGCAAACGCAACTCACACACACGACTGCAGTCTCGCGCAACTGAAACCACACTCTGAAATGTAGCACCTAGGTTTTCAATTATAACTTGATGATTCACAGAGTCAAATACCTTGCTGTGGACCATCAACAAATGGTTTTACTTCAAAGGCCTAGAGTATTGTTAAAACAAGATTTTCAACAGCTTTCATGTAGATATGGAGTTACAAAATAGAAATGCAAACTTTTTAAAAAGTTTACAGTCTAAAATTTAAACAGTCTTTGTTTATTATGGAAACATAATTTTTGAAAAGCAGTATTCCAAGCATTATAAAATTTTAGAAGAACAATAAAATATTCTTTACATGAAATTAACCTAGGGCGTCAAAATGAAGAATAAGAATTCTGAAATAAATGCATAAGCTCTTATTAGTGAGGTCAAATCTTTAATTACATGTGGCTTTTCTGACTCATAAATATTGAATATTATCTTATGTAAAATACTACTGTACAGAATATGTATATCACCATCATTGGTGACTCTTTAAATAATAATAGTGAATCAGGTAGCACAGATATCAGCACACTGGACTCTCATTTGGGATGATGATGGTTCAAATCCAAGTAATGCAATTCAGATTTAGGTTTCCTATGATTAACCTAAATCGCTACAGGCAAATGGTAGGATGGTTCATTTGAAAAGGCACAGTCAATTTCCTTCCCCTCCTTGAATCAGTTTGAGCTTGTCCTCTGTGTCTAATGTCTTTGTTGCTGATGGGATGTTAAACCCTAATTTTTCTTCTCCAATAATAGATATCAGAAAAATACATCTTAAGAATGAGAAAAATACATTTTTTAAAATAATTTCATCATTTCATGTGGAATACTGTGTCTGAACTAGAGGGGTGTAAATAATGGCAAAAGAAATATTTACATTAAGAGAGATATTAGAGCAAATAGAGTTACTGTAAACGGTTTAGCTACTCATTAGATGGAATTTAATGGTAGCTTAAGGGTAATTTTGGGGGCCCACCCCTTCCTGACAATTTTTCTAATACAACAAATTGATCTATATATTATTAATAATATCAAATGATGCATGTTTTACATAAAGTGTGATTTCTGAACATCTTCCATGTAGTAATGCAATCTATTTAAGTATTGTAAAATTATCTTGTACACTTCAGTGTTTGTAAATTTACATATTTGTGGCAGGTTTTGTATTAACTTCTAAATGAATATATATTTAAGATATTTTACTTCTTCCACTTATTTGAAAATCATTTTACCTAGAATCTATAGAAAGTTGTATTTGTTATGTAATTGTATTTTGTGAAGCATTCAACGTCTTTGTAGTTCTCCTTATTTTGGAGCTATGGAACAAGAAGTTCACTGCTGGCCATGAACATCGCATACCATGAAGGCATCAGGCAACAATCACCAAATTGGTATGAAGTGTACTGCATGATTAGCATTTCAGGACAACCACACAAAACAAGTAGGAGTAACACCATCTGCACTGTGCATACAAGAAAAGATTATGCAGTGGGTTTCTCTTTCAGAAATTTTATTTTTGAGAATATCATGTTCTGTTTTGTGTGAGAAAGAGAAAAAGTATCTACGAGTTTGTGTCGGATTTTAACAGTGGTAGAATTGCATCCTCCCTAGACTGAAGTTTATTGTTCCATGATATTGCTGCTTATGTTGGTTGGAATCCCATGACCATCTGAAAATATGGAATTCATGGGTTTAGGACAGCCATGCTCTGTGCCATAAAGGATCTTGGATCCATACCAGATAGGAGTGATAGAGGAAACACAATAGATTCAAAGAAGAGCAGTGTGTTTTGTTACAAGCTCATTTAGTAAGCATGGAAGCATTACAGAGATGACCAATCTGAAAACTGGCAAGCCATATGGCCTGTCTCTTTTCATAATTATTCAACTTTTATAATTATTCAGTTACATAATGAGATTAGAAAATAATAGATTACATAGCTGCAGATATGAGTTTACCTATGAGAAAGATTTATTTGCTTTACGTTGATTGACGAAATTGCTTTCAATTTCTAATTTAATACTCCAAATAACTGAGTGCTGGTAACTTTTCCGTCTGTGCAAGTGAGCCATGAGCTGTGCTGAGGACAGGCTAACACTATGGTTCAGGGCGGCTTGGCGGAAATCACCCCGTAGAGTGTCCCTCCATGAATTATGGTCTGGAGAGCAGGGCAGTTACCATGGCCACCCAGCTGTTATGTACTGCAATGTAGGGTTATGAAACAGCCATCAATATGGGGAATGAAACAGCAGTTCACCCGAATTTAGGCATCTATGGTTAGTCAATTTCACACTTGTGATAAGACCTGCAGAATGTGGGTATTCATCTGTGAATGGCCAATACGTAGTAAGAGTTTGGGAAGTGCTGGGAGTGTGAGAAACTATACTTTTGCCCACACCTCTGATTTCTCTCAGTCTATGTAGTGATGCTAGCTGTTTAACAGAAAGCACCAACTGGTCAACTGCTCTGTGACATCAAATTAACATAGGAGGTCTGTCTAACAGATAATTGTCTCCCTCCATTATGTGTAGTGCTGAATCCACTTCTAACAGCAGACCTCACTAGTAGCTCAGCGCAAGAGCTGCACTTGTTCACAGCCTGTCACTTTGACACTGCTCAGCTGACATAGCGACAAATATTACGGTGGGCATAAATGCAGCATTAGCAAGTTAGGGAAGTTCTGATATTAGCATCTCAAATAAGTGGCTAGGATACATACTCACAGTCCACGAGTGGACGCTCAGATCCATGGTGGCTCTCTTTTGTAACTTCATCTAACAGATGATGAGGCACTGTAAACAATAATGCATTGGTCTGCCTCTAACCCTTATGTAAGCAGTTATTTGGCTTGGCGTTGACTGATGTAATTGTTGGATGTCCCCCTGAAGCATATCGTGCCGAATTCTGTCGAAGTGGTGCGACAGATCGTCAAAATCCTAAGCTGGTGGAGGAGCCTGCTCATAACGCGGCAAATGTTTTGAATTGAGGAGAGATACAGCGACCTGTCTGGGCAAGATAAGATGTGGCAAGCACAAAGACAAGCAGTAGAAACTTTCACCGTATGTGAGTGGGCATTATCTTGCCGAAACGTAAGTCTGGGATGGGAAAGGAGGGAGGAGGAGATTATTAATGTTTAACGTCCTATTGATAAAGAAGTCATTAGAGATGGAGCACAAGCTCAGATTAGGGGAGGATGAAGAAGGACTGTGGTTGTGCCCTTTCGAAGAACCATCCTGGCATTTGCCTTAATAAATTTAGGGAAGTCACGGAAAACCCAAATCAGGATGACTGGACATGGGTTTGAATCGTCTTTCTCCTGAATGCGAGTCCAGAGTGCTAAGCACTGCAGTACCACACTCGGTGGCATCCAAAGAGGTCTTGCTAGGAAATGAAATGGCACCCCAGACAATGGTTCCTGTCTGTCGAGAGTATGGTGGGTGACAGTCAGGTTGGTATCGCACCACTGTCTGAGGCCTTTACAGGGACGTCTTCGCTGGTAATTGAGTCTCAGTTCGAAGTGGGTCTCATCACTGAAGACAATTCTATTCCAGTCCGTGATATTTCACGCCGAATGTGCCTGACAACACTGCAGACAGACTTGTTACTGTACAGAGATCAATGGTAGAAAGCACAAAGAGCGCTGTGAGCTCAACCTACTTTCTGTGGGGCCTTGGGGTTACTGAAGCACCAGCTGCACCTCGGATACATGATAATGTTGAATCCAGAGCTCTGAGCGCCTCTCTGGCGATTGATTGGTCCTCACGTTCTGTCGTCTTTCTAGGCTTCCTTCTTGATGCTTTGTTCAGCCGTGGATCACCCATTCCTTCCAACATCGTTGAATAGTGGCATCACACCTGTTCTAATGGCGAATGATTTACGTATAACTCCAACTGGCTTCTTTGAGCCCAACTACACGTCCACTGTCAAATGCTGATATCTACATATGTAGTACCGGTACATGCGATTGTCTGCGAGGCGCTAAGACTTTATGCCCTGGTATCGGTAAGTCACCTGTTTACTGTCACTACCAGCTGTGTGGTGAAATTGCGCTGCAGCGTCACACATTTATCCATTGGTCGCCAAAGTTTACAATTTGGCATTGTCCGTCGATACCTGTATGAATATCAGTTTGTGACCAGTTTGCATAACTCCTTCGTGGCGTGTCTTTTTTCTTTTGTCTTAGAGTGTATTTTGTGACTGATCAGTTTTCTACACGTCCTGTTTTATGGTAATGAACTAACTAGTTAAAATTTGCATTTGACTCTTATTCAATTAGTGAGCAATTCTCTCATCACTTGCAATAAATTTGATAGTAAAATTGCGATTTCCTACCTTAAGTTTTACTGGTAGCCCAGTGATCTCTACTCTGGAAATGTTATGTTAGAGATTACAGTTTGTTGTGACAGTTAGTGGAAATCGTACCCTGAACGGAAGTAATGTTGACTTGAAGAAGGGTTGATTCCGACATAAACACAAGTTTTACACCCACAGTATGCTGAAACGAGTAAACAACACGAAAGTGCAACGCAAGATACACAGAGGTAGAATGCCATAAAAATCCTACTTTTAACACAATAGAAACGATAAATCGCTATTGGCACACGTTTGGGGTATTCTCAGTTCAATCCATATTAAAGACTATATACCTAAATTAACTATAATCAAAGAATGAAAATCCAGGATGGAATGTAACAATACTCCGAGAAGGGAAGTTGCTACTCACCATATAGTGCAACTGAAACCAGTTTCAGTTGCCTGAGACTGCAGACGTGTGTGTGAGTTGCACCTTCGTGAGTGTGTGCGTCGTACGTGTGTGTTTGTAGATGATTTGTGAGATTACCTCATGCGCAATGCGTTATCACATCCACGGTGAAACTACCAACTCTGGCGTACAAGAGACTCTAGATGAGAAGCTTGTGGATGAACAGAAGGAGGAAATTATTGTGAATTGGCAGTCAGGATTGTCAAACTCGAGACCGCCAGTCAGATAGAGAATGAACTGGTAGATCACACAGAGAGAACTATCTAAGGCGAAAATACAGAAGAAAAGCAGAATGAAGAAGAATGCGAGTACGTTGTTCAAGACAAGATATAAAATGAAAGTTATGAAGTGGAAGAATGCGATAGACCTAATTCGTCGTTACGAGGAGATACTCCAATGAATCCGCACGCCCCGTCAGCAGAAAGAAGAACGGAGACGGAAAACCGAAATTTTCTGATACTAGAACTTATAAGGAAAATGGACGAACAACCACAGTAGAGGGACAAGGGAACACAGGAGAGCAGAGATGAATTTTGTAACAAGGTAAAAGAGATGATAAAAGGAGACGAGGTAGAAGGCGCAGATTTAGTCACAAGATAAGCGAGAAAAGTGGTACACGAAGCGAGAAAATTAACAGAAGGGTTTGTCGAACTGAGAGAAATGTGAAGAAATCACAGGACGAACTGAAGGAACTAGGCGGTAGAATCAATGACGGAAAGCAGCAAATAGAACAACTGTCGGCCGTGCATCGAGAACAAACACAGTCGATAGAGCGACAGGGCGGCATAGATAGACGAGCTGACCAATTGGAGCAACACATTGGGAGGAAAGTAAATGAAATGATGGAATGATTAGCGTGCTGCAATCGGGAACTCGTACGGGAAGCAGCAACTGAGGCACGGATGGTGCCAGACGATACCGTTCCAGCACCAATAGGAGGAACCAATAAGATACAGTCGGTTCTTACAGCTGATCAGCTGCAGTATACCATCAACTTCATAAAGAGTAAGAACCGGAACAGAAAAATGGCAGTGCGGTAATAGAAAATGGGGCACAGGCACTGGGTCAGAATGAGACGTGCATCGAAGAAGATGACGTAATGGGGCATAAGTTAGCTGTGTCAGTGAAACAGGTAGTAATTTATACCTGTTTTTACCGCCTCCACATCGTCATAACGCTCCCCTTTTAGCGTTTTTTTCATTCATGGAAATAGGAAAAAGTCGCACGGGGCTAGGTCCGGCGAATACGGAGCGTGGGGAACGACAGAACGTTTTACTTACAGTCTCATAATTTTAAGAGTACTAGAGTAGATTTTTCTGGTGGAATTTTACTCTGTAGTCTCCTTAAATTACTATTGTATGGGCATCTCAGCTACTGTATACGATTTCGAGCATAATTCAAAGGTACATCCAATACTTCTCCTTCCCACGCCCGGGTTCGATTCCCGGCGGGGTCACGGATTTTCTCTGCCTCGTGATGGCTGGGTGTTGTGTGATGTTCTTAGGTTAGTTAGGTTTAAGTAGTTCTAAGTTCTAGGGGACTGATGACCATAGATGTTATGTCCCATAGTGCTCAGAGCCATTTGAACCAATACTTCTCCAATTTATTTTATTTTTGCAGGCGAATTATTTGACCAAATATTTGACTGTTTTTAAATTTATTTTATTTACCACTTCTCGTTACAATAGCTCGAATAAAAAGCCAAACATGAAACATTAAAATATGAAGAGCGTACTTCTTAGTGCACAAAAATGAGCGACATCACCTTTTATTTCTAAAGGAGGGTGGCCTGGAAAAATAAGCAATAGATAGTTTCTGACTAGATACGAGGGCAGAGAATGAAGTTTATTAGGAACATAATCCATGTGGCTGTTTCTCTGTGGGTGCTGGGGTTCTGATGAAGCAATCTCCTTTTGTGATTACTTGGGGACTGAGTGTCCCAGAAGCTATCGGCGCTGACTAGGTATTAACAAAACATTCTGTTACGATTAATGCAGCTCAGCACGAGGCAAAGATTTTTATTTATTTCTTAACTGCTTAAGGTCTGTTTTTATTAGCCACGCCTTTATGTTAATAGTGGTAAAAAAGTACTGAATAAATGTCTTAAAAAGATACGACACCAAGAAATTCATCAAAACACGCCACTGAGCAGTTTACATTAAAATTCACTGTATTTGTTCGTAAAAATTTGTCATGTCAGAGCTATTTTGGACACTGGATTTTAGTATACAAAACCCGAGATAGAATAAATAAAATCCCATTGTTTACCAATCATAATTAGTTTAACTTTCAGGCATTCTACTGTGTACTTAAATCCTTCATGGTAACTCAGGCTGGTTATTTGTGAATTCAACATTAACCCTTCCTGGTAAGTGTCCCAAACTGACAATCAGCATTCAGTAATCGGTCGAATTATGGTTCTGTAAGCTACCTCAGTAGATCACACTACCGTCCTTTCATATACTTATCTTTAAAGAAAATAAAAAGAAGAAGTAGTTTTCAACTCAGCTTTCTTGCTTTTATTTGCAGGTGTAGTTTATTCTTTCATTGAGCGACTTCTTCTTCCTCTTCTACTCTATGTACAATTTTTCTTGATTCAACTACGAACGTACGCTGTGCTCCAGACAATGCAACGTTGGCACAAAGCTACCTGCGGAAAATAACACTACTGAAATTTCTAAATAGTAACATTTATTCTACGCAAGATAATGACCCCTCATCCCCTTTCTGTTCCACTCGGAGGAGGTTCTGTTCTTGGAAGGTTCTTTTTCAGAATTAGAACACTTAATCCTCTCTGCGACACAATACGCCTCTCTTGTAACGCCTGCCATTCTAGTTTGACGATCATCTCCGCGACGTTCTCGCGCTTACGAACCAAGCCGTGACGAAGCGCACACCTGTTGGCGAAAATACATGTTTAATTCCGGAATACGCATAAAACATCATCCGAAATTGTGCTAAACTCCTCCTCTGAAAATTATTTCGAATAGTTAGTCCATGGGAGCACGCAAATAATAAACGATTGTGAAAACACACTTGACGTCTTAGCAACAAATAATCCTAAGTTAATAACGAGCATCAAAACGGATACAGGGATTAGTGATCATAGGGTTGTCGTAGCGAGGTCGAATATTGTAAGCCCCAAATCCTCCAAAAATAAACGAAAAATATACCTATTCAAAGAAGCAGAAAAAAATTCACTTGGTGCCTTCCTGAAAGACAATCTGCACTACTTCCAAATTAATAATATAAGTGCAGACAAGATGTGGCTTGAATTCAAAGAAATAGTATCGGCAGCAATTGAGAGATTTATACAAAATAAATTAACAAATGACGAAGCTGACCCTCCTTGGTACTCAAAACGGGTCAGAACACTGTTGCAGAAACAACGAAACAAACATGCCAAATTTAAACAGACGTAAAATCCCCAAGATTGGCGATCTTTTACAGAAACTCGAAATTTAACGCGGACTTCAATGCGAGATGCTTATAATAGTTTTCGCAACGAAACTTTATCTCTTTATGTGAAGTATGTTAGCGGCAAGAAACAATCAATGCCTTCTCTGCGCGATAGCAATGGAGATACTATCGAAGACAGTGCTGCCAAAGCAGTGTTACTAAACACAGCCTTCCAAACTGCCTTCACAAAAGAAGACATAGTAAATATTCCAGAATTCGAATCAAGAACAGCTGCCAACATGAGTAACGTAGAAGTAAATACCCTCGGAGTAGTGAAAGCAACTTAAAACACTTAATAAAAGCAACTCTTCTGGTCCAAACTGTATACCAATTAGGTTACTTTCAGAGTATGCTGACGCATTAGCGCCATACTTGACAATCATATACAACCGTTCGCTCGACGAAAGATTCGTACCCAAAGACTGGAAAGTTGCACAGGTCACACCAATATTCAAGAAAGGTAGTAGGAGTAATCCACTAAATTACAGGCCCATATCATTAACGTCGATATGCAGCAGGATTTTGGAACATATATTCTGTTCGAAAGTTGTGAATTACCTCGAAGAAAACGGTCTATTGACACACAGTTAACATGGATTTAGAAAACATCGTTCCTGTGAAACACAACTAGCTCTTTATTCGCATGAAGTGTTGAGTGTTATTGACAAGGGATTTCAGATTGATTCCGTATTTTTGGATTTCTGGAAGGCTTTTGATACTGCACCACACAAGCGGCTTGTAGTGAAATAGCGTGCTTATGGAATATCGTCTCAGTTATGTGACTGGATTTGTGACTTTCTGTCAGAGAGGTCACAGCTCGTAGCAATTGACGGAAAGTCATCGAGTAAAAAGAGAAGTGATTTCTGGCGTTTCCCCTTTGCTGTTTCTTGTCTATGTAAACGATTTGGGAAACAATCTGAGCAGCCGTCTTAAGTCGTTTGCAGTTCACCCTGATCTTTTATGGACTAATAAAGTCATTAGAAGATCGAAACAAATCTCAATGGTGCGAAAATTGGCAGTTGACCCTAAATAACGAAAAATGTGAGGTCATCCACATGAGTGCTAAAAGCAATCCGTTAAACTTCGGTTACACGATAAATCACTCAAATATAAAGGTTGTAAATTCAACTAAATACCTAGGAATCACAATTAGGACCATATGATGTGTTTCTACAGATCAGACGTCCAGGATTTATGATCCTGACACCATGTTTTACACTTCTTTGCGTTGGTTGTCGTCACTAATGGTTTCAGTATAGCAGCTCGTCCATGAATATTGACTTTATGGAGTTCACGGCGGACAGCGTCCATACATACGGGGTCTCGAAGATGGCTGCTGAACTCTGCAGTCAGTTTAGCCGTCATAGTTTTGTGTTGTTTTGACACAAAGCGTACGATTATCTTTGTTACTTAGCTTTGATTTGCGCCCACTATTACGTTTACACGATGATGTCTTTCCACGTTTTGTGTAGGCTGTACTGAATGTTGAAAGAGTTGCTCTTGAAACATTCAAGTTGGCTGTCATGGTTAAGTGATGCTCCAGATAATCGAGCCCCCACAATCTTCCCTCTTTGGAACTCTGTTAGGTCTTTCATTACACGTCGACCTCGGCGTTGAGAGTCAAACACAACCATCCCACTACTAACGCTGTTCACATTATTTTGCCTATCCCCTGCATATGTCTGTAGTCATTGAGACAGAAGAGAATATTTCTATCAAGCAGTCGTAATGTAAGAAAATACCACATGTTTAAGTCTTAGTATATGCAACAAAATTTCATAAAAACAGTGAATTATGGAATATTAACGTGAAGTCGTCAACACGTTGAAGCAGCTGAAAGTCATAAAACTGCCAAAATGGAAAGTATTCTGTCATAGAAGACCTCTACGTGCCTTATGGTGAGACAAACGTTTTACAAATATAAGGAACACGTCATAGGAATTAGTCCTAAACACCCGTGAATGTGGCTAGAAATTAGTACATAATCCATAATTAAAACTGAAGCACATGTTAAGTCTCAAACATGAATCTATAAACTATTATACCGACGGAATGACTCGTACGTTTAGTCATAAAACGAATCTGTACCCCAAGATAACTGAAAAAAGAGAGATACGTACTGTAATTGTGATTTAAAGGAAAGATTTTAAATAAAAGAAAGGAACTTTCTTAAACGGAAAATAACTGTGCTAACCAATAGTAAAAAATATCCTAGGGAGAAACGACAAGCCACAAACAATCATTTTATGACGGTATTTAATAAAAATCAGAAACATCATGAAGGGACGCAAAATCGGAAGGTGTGTGCTCTATAGTTACTAAAGAAACTTAACGAATTAAAATTAAACCCGGGTATAAGAATGAGCACCAAGACAAAACACATCTCATCGTTACTATACGCAAGAAATAGTAAACGGCGATTGGAACCTAACAGCCATCATTAAATCAAATATATTGGGTTAAAAGTGTCATATAACCAAAGTTATCTGTTTTAATAACATAAAATAGCCTGAACGCCGTTCTATAAGAAATGTGCAGTTAAAGCGAATAACCGTTAGGGTCATAAAATACGTTGATCGATCAGAAAACCACATTGGTTGGAGGAATAACTGAAAAGTGACCTGTATGAAAATAGATAGCAAGTCAAATAAAACAGAAAGTATAACCCACTTACCTGTGTGGGAAATTAATGGAAAATCTAAACATTAGTGTACAAAGATTGAGTACAATAGTGTAGAATTGTAGTAGCGATTATGAAGGAAATCCATAATAGATGAGAAACTTTCTTAACGGAAAATAACTACGAATGAGTGGTAGCAGACACACACTATGCGAAAAACTTACTGATTTCTGATGTACAGGGGCCCGAAGATGATGCTATTGAAACATCGAAACTGGTTACTTAAATAATCAAACTTTTGCGAAGAATTATGACTGTTGGTATCCTTTTTCTACGAGTTGATGTCTAGCACGTTAGTATTCGTAGATCTATGATTCAGTACAGAGCAGCTTCAGACTTTTCGGTAGCGCTAAATACGATTTTGTCTAACAGGAATTTATGTGCGAGGAAAATGCCGATTCACTCCGTGGTTTGGAGTTATATAATAAATCCACTACACGAGTGGTCCACAGGTTGAAGGAACAGGACCATTCATTACGAAGGAGTGTGGACATCAAAACACCTTTCTGGTTCGCGACTGCTTTAGTTATCCCAGTGTGCGTGAAACAAGTAGAGGAGTGTTTTACTACGAACCTATTTAACGATAGCAGCAAAATAATATACAACCATTTCAGTTTGAACCATATTTCTCTTCTGATAGCTTTTGCTAATTTTTCAAATAGGGAGGTTGGCTGTGTTTCTTTCCATTCCTAATTAATGCAATGTGTGCCCCGTAGCGTAATTTCCTGCCTGCGGGATCGAAAAATTCGTTTCATATCACTTATGCATTCGTATTCACACACGATGTGAGTCGATAGCATCATGAATGAGAGCTCTCAGGGCTGTGGAATGAGTCAAGTTATGCATTAACAACCAGAAGCAGTCACCTTTGTTTTTTTAGAAAGCGACTGGAGATGTCCGACCAGAAATGTCTGCTTGATCAGATCTAGTCTCTGTATTTAATGATAGAGTTCTAACACAGATTGATCTTTCCTCAAGGCAAATGATGTAAATGATTCACACATCTTTTCCTCTGAAGGATCTCTAGAATCATCTTTCATTATTTTAGACTTTACTAATGTCTTGCTTAGCATCATATGCGACAGGAAAAAGTTACACTTTCAATGTCCGGAATTGTTTCATGTGTGGCTTCTCATATCATCAAGGAAATGATGTCGTTGTTAGTTACTGGGACTGGGTATTCTGCATAGTCATGTACAGAGCCGATACGACAACATTTTTCCACACAAGCAACAAATCCTAACAAGTGGAATGCCGACTCTTCTGGCCTGGCCACGGTTTACTAGTCGTCTAGGGTTCAACCGAGGCACTCAGTCGCAAAAGTACACTCCTGGAAATGGAAAAAAGAACACATTGACACCGGTGTGTCAGACCCACCAAACTTGCTCCGGACACTGCGAGAGGGCTGTACAAGCAATGATCATACGCACGGCACAGCGGACACAACAGGAACCGCGGTGTTGGCCGTCGAATGGGGCTAGCTGCGCAGCATTTGTGCACCGCCGCCGTCAGTGTCAGCCAGTTTGCCGTGGCATACGGAGCTCCATCGCAGTCTTTAACACTGGTAGCATGCCGCGACAGCGTGGACGTGAACCGTATGTGCAGTTGACGGACTTTGGGCGAGGGCGTATAGTGGGCATGCGGGAGGCCGGGTGGACGTACCGCCGAATTGCTCAACACGTGGGGCGTGAGGTCTCCACAGTACATCGATGTTGTCGCCAGTGGTCGGCGGAAGGTGCACGTGCCCGTCGACCTGGGACCGGACCGCAGCGACGCATAGATGCACGCCAAGACCGTAGGATCCTACGCAGTGCCGTAGGGGACCGCACCGCCACTTCCCAGCAAATTAGGGACACTGTTGCTCCTGGGGTATTGGCAAGGACCATTCGCAACCGTCTCCATGAAGCTGGGCTACGGTCCCGCACACCGTTAGGCAGTCTTCCGCTCACGCCCCAACATCGTGCAGCCCGCCTCCAGTGGTGTCGCGACAGGCGTGAATGGAGGGACGAATGGAGACGTGTCGTCTTCAGCGATGAGAGTCGCTTCTGCCTTGGTGCCAATGATGGTCGTATGCGTGTTTGGCGCCGTGCAGGTGAGCGCCACATTCAGGACTGCATACGACCGAGGCACACAGGGCCAACACCCGGCATCATGGTGTGGGGAGCGATCTCCTACACTGGCCGTACACCTCTAGTGATCGTCGATGGGACACTGAATAGTGCACGGTACATCCAAACCGTCATCGAACCCATCGTTCTACCATTCCTAGACCGGCAAGGGAACTTGCTGTTCCAACAGGACAATGCACGTCCGCATGTATCCCGTGCCACCCAACGTGCTCTAGAAGGTGTAAGTCAACTACCCTGGCCAGCAAGATCTCCGGATCTGTCCCCCATTGAGCATGTTTGGGACTGGATGAAGCGTCGTCTCATGCGGTCTGCACGTCCAGCACGAACGCTGGTCCAACTGAGGCGCCAGGTGGAAATGGCATGGCAAGCCGTTCCACAGGACTACACCCAACATCTCTACGATCGTCTCCATGGGAGAATAGCAGCCTGCATTGCTGCGAAAGGTGGATATACACTGTACTAGTGCCGACATTGTGCATGCTCTGTTGCCTGTGTCTATGTGCCTGTGGTTCTGTCAGTGTGATCATGTGATGTATCTGACCCCAGGAATGTGTCAATAAAGTTTCCCCTTCCTGGGACAATGAATTCACGGTGTTCTTATTTCAATTTCCAGGAGTGTATTCGGACAGCAAGTAACGGCGCATAATTTTGCAGTTTGCCGCATGAACAAATACAGAAATTGCACTTTGTAATGTATTTGGGCCTCTGGGTACGATGTCGCAACGTGAAACACACGTCAAATACGAAGAAATGTTGTTGGACATGTGTCTGTTACGTAATATTTCCTGAAAACGGCATGGGAAGGTGCAACAAAAGTATTCGGACAAAGGCGGACAACGTGAGAGAATAGGTCATTCCGAGACGCACAGAGGACGAAGCGACTGCAATGTGTCCGATATTTCCGCGAGACGATAGCGATGATTAGTAAACTCGTATCGCGAGCCTGTGCGGGTCGACGATGGGACGCAGAGGGAAGTGCTCTACGTTCGAGCAAAGGCAGCTTGTCGTTTATCATCACGCTAAGGGGAAAACCTGCAGGGAAACTGCCGAAATAGTGAACATGAAGAAAAGTATAGTTCACGACATTATTAAACGGTTCGAGAAAGAAGACCGACTGGAATTCCGTTGCAGTACGGGACGGTCACGGACATTTTCACAGAGAGATGAACGTGTGATTGTGTGAAAGGTACAACAGAATCCGAAAATATCTGCGACACGAATTGCAAGTGAGGTGGAGGGAGGCCTTGGTATAAAAGTTGATCCCGAAACCGTGCGGAGAGTACGGCGACGATCACAGTACCACGGTCGAGTGGCACTGCGAAAGCTATTCATAAATGCAGTGAACCAGAAGAAACGTATGCAGTTTGCGAGGGAATACGCCAAATACGATCAGGCTTGGTGGAATCGGGTGATATTTTGCGACGAGTGTAAATTTACATTATGGCAACCAGACGGAAAGGCAAACGTTTGGCGAAACGCCAATGAAGAACTGAATCCCAGGAACCTCACACCCACAGTAAAGTTTGGAGGTGGGAGCATTATGGTGTGGGGATGCATGTCCGGCAATGGTGTGGGTGATTTGGTGTTCATTGATGATGCGATGAACAAGGAAGCGTATTTGAATATACTGCGAGGACATTTGAAGCAGAGTGCACGACAACTAGATATTGCGAACAACTTTCATTTTTATCAATATAATGATCCCAAGCATACGGCGCTTATTGTACAAATTTGGTTGCTCTTCAATTGCCCGAAAGTATTGCACCCCACTCCCCAATCACCAGACCTTAACCCAATCGAACATTTGTGGGATAAATTGAAACGGACCCTCCACACGGACATCTACACGAAGGAGACCTTGAAAGTGAAACTGCGCCAAGAATGGGCAAATATAGGCCCAGATTTCACGAGAAAACTCGTGGAAAGTATGCCTAGTAGATTGGAGGAGGGATTGAAAATTGAAGGTGGACCCACAAGGTATTGACATTTTCGTCGTACAACTTATGAACATTTATTGGACAGTGTTCGAATACTTTTGTAGCAGCAGGGTGTGCAGGATGTTTCATTTTTGTTGTTAATTTTTCTGTTATTTATGTTTTGGAAACGAAATAATACAATAATTCTTTTGTAATTAATGTTGTTACGCATATATATTGCTAATAAATATGTTTGTGTTTCATAGTCAGTGTTTCTCGAGTACTCATTCTGAAACTTTCCACTGCCCGAATATCTTTGCGACCGAGTGTATGTTCACGATGTCGTGCTGTTAGCAAAGGCATTGCGCCTGTCGTGTGCTGCCATAGCCATTAACCCCAAATTTCACCGCACTGTCCAAACGGACACGTTCGTCGTACGTCCCACATTGATTTATGCAGTTACTTCAAGCAGTGTTGCTTGTCTGTTAGCTCTGACAATTCTGCACAAACGCCGTTGCTCTCTGTCGTTAAGTGGAGGCCGTCTGTCACTGTGTTGTCCGTGGGGAGAAGTAATGTCAGAAATCTGATACTCTCGACACGCTCTTGACACCGTGGATCTCTGAATACTGAATTCCCTTTCGATTTCCGAAATGGAATGTCCCATGCGTATAGCTCCTACTACCGTTCCGTTCGATAATTCCCGTTGTGCGACCATAATCACATCGGACACCTTTTCACATGACTCACCTAAATACAAATGACAGCTCGGCCAATGCACTGCCCTTTTATATCTGTGTACGCGATACTACCACTATGTGTGCATGTTCATGTCGCTGCCCGATGACTTTTGTCACCTCAGAGTATATCTTCCTCTTTCAGATATAAGGTATTGAGTGTGTAACAGCCTGTCACCTCCTTGATAAATCCACGAGTGACTTAGTATTCGTTCGAGGCGGGCTAACAGCTGCTGAACATTATGATCTTCTCGTTGCAAAGCACGTGGAATTTGTGAACATACATCAACACATTCGTATTTTCCGTTTTAACACTTTTTGTTTTAATTGTACTTTTTCTGATTTTTTTTCCTTTCCTTCTTTTGTGTGTAAGGGTTGCCACTGTTGGTTGCCCCTGAGTAGTCACGTTTGTGAACTGTATGCAGACTAATTATTGTCCTTCATATACGCTTAAAATGTACCATCCACAGCATTTGTCGTTTCCGGGGCTGAGGTTCCAGTTCCATAATATAGCGCAGATTCGAAGCGGGCATTTGCTTTAATGAGTCTGGGTGTCAGATTGACTACTACATTGTCAGAAATGCAGGAATCAGAACCACTACCTAGTTTAGAATTTAAGATGAGTAGCTACTTTCCTTTGTAACTGCAGATCCTGCCGTTCAGTTTGCTTTGGGTATGTAGGTTTATCGGATGGAAATGAGATGTACTACTTGCTACTGTTTCCCTATCAGCAGATAAAAACAATCTCATCTGCCAATCTTCTGTTCCATGGACTGTCGAGGCATCAGCTTTCATCATCTACAGCAAGGGATTTTATTGCCTGGATAAAGGACTTAATTAATGAAAGGGACAGAGGGAAAACTACAGAACACTAAAAGCCAGTAAACTGAAATTAAATAAAATACGTCACGATGATGTTGTTGTGGTCTTCAGTGCGGAGCCTGGTTTGATGCAGCTCTCCAAGCTATTGTATCCTGTGTAAACCTCTTCGTCTCCGAATAACTACTGAAACTTACATCCTTCTGAATCTGCATACAGTATTTATCTCTCGGTCTCCCTCCATGATTTTTACCACCGACGCTTCCATTCAGCACTGTATTTATGATCTCTCAATAACACATATATGCAAGGCAGTCATGTCACAAGGAATAGAATTCAGCCAACACACAATGGCGAGCTGCCAACTTGTCGAAAAAGGTAAATATACATTAAAAACAATGAGAATCAAAAGAGCAACAAAGATAACTCGTACAGTCCCAAGATAGAGTAATAATCGGTAAAACTGTGATGAAATTTAGGAACTGAGAATCACGAAAGGACGTAGTTAACCATGAGAAGTCACGTAATACAGACAGATGCAACGCAAAAAATCTCCCCGCCTTTTGTCATCGATGGAATCATAATGCCGGTTGCTCGCAGTGCAAATAGCGTATTTGTAACTTAATCACGGCTGAATTTGCCTCTATCTTTCTGCTGCGAAACATCCTGACGGTTGCTTCGTAAGTGGTGGAAGCCAACAAGTGTATAATAAAATGGCGGTAACTGACTACTACTAATTACGAAGTGAAGCCGACCAAGAACTGCAGTGAAATGGGGCTGTGAGAGCATCTCGCCATAGTTTTGTAACCTGGGAGGAAGCACTCTAGTGAGCTTCCTCCGACATAAAAAAAAGTTGCTATAGCCAAGTTGGTTGGGGCTTTCAGTATAAACGGTTCCGGCTGGTTTTGGGCTGGAGGAGCAGTTCGGCCTCCTGGTGTTCAGGTTGGTGACCCTGTGGTGGCGCCAGTCTCCAAATGCGGGTGGGACTAATGTCCTTGCGCGTCGGCTTGGCTGCAGCTTGAATTTGAAAGTAAGCGCCCTGCACCTCTACAGATTTTCGCCATCTTTTAAATTTTCTGAATTAATTGATTGCTGAACATTAAATTTTCTCTGCCTCTATACCATTTGATGGTACTCTACTCACGCGAGCCACTGGCTGTTTCAGTTTGCGGGGGAAAATTGACTTTAATGCATAAACTGATTGATTAATTTCGACTTTTTAACAAATTGATTTATACGTCAGTACTAACGTGATTTTAATTCAACTCTATTTGTGTGTTACGGTACTGGACTGCACAGATGGTGAGGATTCTCCGCGTTCTTTATATGTCACAGAAAAGGCTCCAGATTACGCAATGTTGCGAATGACTAAGCCGAGAAAAGTTCATGCGTCATATCCATAGTGATGCAATTTCCATGAAGTTCATTCCTACGTAATGTGACAAATCTTTGCAAGAATTTTTTTTCCAGATGAATCACAACTGTTTTCTGTCGTTTAGCCCAGAAGAATATGTTATTATTTAAGTCTGTGACTAAACAAAACGTTAGAGAGATTAAAGGAATTTAATTACTAGGTTAGTCAGTTTTATAAATCGTCGCAATTATGCTATCCTCTCTTGTGCAATTAACGTCCCTTCGATGACAAGGTCATTGGAGACTAAGCACAAGGTGGAGGGTGGGTGGAGAAAGAAATTAGCACGTCCTGTTTAAGGAAGCGGTTCGCCGTAATCGATTTAGCGAAATGACGGAACCTAAGTCAGATGGTCGGACGGGGTTGAAATCCGCTCCTCCTGCATGCTTTGTGCAACTAAAATTCCCGATTTATTCGTAGTTACGTAAATGTACAAAGAAATTCGAGTTGCACAAGAGACAATAACATGAACTGAATAAATTATCTCGCAACTGTGGATCACAAACGAAAATGTTATTATGTTTCAATTGATTCCAGTTGTTGAAGAACCAAAGGCTCTTCTTCTGGTAGAAAAAACTAGACCTAATCAGAAAATAATCAACACCTGCAATACGAACTCTGTGCTTCTGATGTCAGCATATTAAGAACTAGGTTAATCCGTGTTCATTTCAGACGTCAAGAAGAAATTATAAAGAGTTGTTCAAATGGCTCTGAGCACTATGGGACTCAACTGAGTGGTCATTAGTCCCCTAGAACTTAGAACTACTTAAACCTAACTAACCTAAGGACATCACACACATCCATGCCCGAGGCAGGATTCGAACCTGCGACCGTAGCAGTCGCACGGTTCCGGACTGCGCGCCTAGAACCGCGAGACCACCGCGGCTGGCTATAAAGAGTTGTACAGAATCTTCTCGGTATAGTTTCCAAGTATCACAAAATATCGAAACGTCTGGTCACATTACTGTTTGTAACGTTGTCCTGCCCTTGACAATGAAATTACTCTCATTTGCTTTGAGAAAGCGATGTGCTGTAGGCAAGCTAGCGAAATGGGCAAAGAATACTGAGATGGAAGTAGTGTACGTAGTGTCGTCATTCTAGGCCAACAAATCACTGGCTTAAGTAAGCTTTAAAAATAAAGCCTAAACTAAATCTGGCAAGCACGTTGATAGCCACTCGTGTTGTGTCCACATGGTTCTGGAAAACCTTGTGCATAATGCACTGGACAGAAGCAGCGCTGGCACGAAAAGTAAATATAACAGGATCGATTCCCTACTTGAGCATGAGTGTTGCTTTCAAACTTACTCTCTACGAGTACCCACAGAGAGACATATTTATTTTCTTCATCTGAATCGAAATAAAAAAGTTAATAATTAAAGTAATAACATTCTAGCAGCTGAAGGAAAAGTAATACAAAATTAGCTTGTAAAATTACACTGGTCAGCCAGAACATTATGACCACCTACCTAATAGTCGGTATGTACAACTTTGGTACGGATGACAGCGGCGACACGTTGTGGCGTGAAAGCAACTTGGTAGGCCGCTGGAGGGAGTTGGCACCACATCTGCACATACAAGTCACCTAATTCTCGTTTAATTCCGGAGAGAGTGGCGATGAGCCCTGACGCCACGTTCAATCACATCAAAGATGTGTTCCATCGGGCTCAGAACTGGCAAGTTGGGGGGCCAGCACATCAACTGGAACTCGTCACCGTGTTCCTCGGACTACACCCTTACACTTCTGGCCTTCTGAAAAGCTGAAAAATGCCACTGCCGTCAGGAAACATGATCGTGATTTGGGGTGAACGTGGTCTGCAACCAGTGTACAGTACTCCTTGGCATTCATGGTGCCTTGCACGAGCTCCACTGCACCCATGGACGGGCACGTAAATGTTCCCCAGAGCATGATGGAGACGCCGCCAGCTTGTCTCCGTCCCGCAATACAGGTTTCAAGGAGCTGTTCCTCTGGAAGACGACAGATGCGCGCTCTCCCATCGGCATGATTAAGAAGGTATTGGGACTCATCAGACCATGAAACGCTCTGCCACTGCACCAACGTCCAATGCCGATAGTTACGTGTCCATTTCAGTCGTAGTTGCCGATGTCGTGTTGTTAACATTGATATACGCATGGATCGTCGCCTGCTGCGGCCCATCGTTAGAAATATTCGGTGCACTGTGTGTTCAGACTCACTCCTACTTTGGGCAGCATTAAAGCCTGATGTTAGTTCCGACACAGTTCGCCGCCTGTCCTGTTTTACCAGTCTGACCAGCCTACGACGTCCAACATCTGTAATGTGGGGTGGCTGCCCAACCCCACGACGTCTGGACGTGGTTTCCCTTTGCTTTCGCCACGTGCTGAAGACACCACAGCACTCCTCGAACACCCGACGAGTCGTGGGTTTCCGAAATACTCGTGCCGAGCCTCAGGACCATCACAAGCCCTCGATCAGACTCAGGTAAATCGCACGTTTTCCCCATTCTACAGACGGACAGCACGCTCACTGGTACTTCATGCACCGTGCGTGTGTCTGACTATCAGTCATTCCTCGCCAGGTGACGCTGCTATCGCCTGAACGTGTTTATATCGATAGTAGGTCGGTGGTCATAATGTTCTGGCTGATCAAGATGTCTAATGACGAAGGCAGTTTCACAACCCTGGAAGAACTCTGTGGTTGTTCTACGTCAAAAGGAAAGAAAGTATAGGCCTATCTCCCTGCTTTAAAAAGACATATACTGTACCGTGTTCTCCAAATTCATCTCCCAATAAAATATTGGCTTTAGCTCAAACAAAGGAACAAGCTGGCTGAAGAAGTGGGTATAGCATAACGGATAATTTGCATGTCGTGAACGAAATTATCGAGCAGAGCAATGAATATGAATTACAACTTTGTCTGTGATATAAGTGTGGTCCATTTATTTTAAGCAACCCAATTAACGTTTTGTCCAGAAGCAAAATAAGGAATGTATCAAGCCGATGTTATTTATCTACAAGGGAGACATTAACTAGAATGATTGCCTTTGTTGTAACTTTATTCGCTGCGAGGACGTGAACAGCAGAACGCGTCTTTTTAAGTAGCACCCTACATTTTTATTCAGTAATTCACTTCCTTTCCTCAAGATCTGTTCAACAACGGATAACAGGGTAACATTCACTTAAACATGATGTTGCGAAGGGCGTTCAATAACTAATGCAACAATTTTTTTCTGAAAGCAGGTTGATTTTATCCAGGATTCCGATACACCATATTATTCCCCACTCTTTTGGATACAAAACCCAGTTTTTCAACATAATCTCCGTTCAATGCGACGAACTTACGCCGCCTTACTGGGAGGCCCTTTATGCTCGCATGGTACCACTCTACTGGTCGACGTCGGGGCCAACATCTTCCTGTATCAACAATCTCCCTATCACTCGCGTACATCCTTCATTAGGCCAAACAGATGGAAGTCTTCTGTTAGATAGCGAGGAACCCAGCAGGCCTTTGAGTACCTCAGATGGTGGATGGGTGTGTCAGCACTACCAACAGAGACATCCAGTTGAGGAGCGAGGTGTCTGACTGCAATCAGTCGATCGCCTCTACTGAGAGTGTCCCCACTCTCCAACACTGCAGGAATCACAGCTATGTGCGACCGGCCGGCACGCTGGAGATTGCACAGGTTTGCGCGACTTTGTTTTGTCGTGACGACACACGCATCGCCCAGCGACTCACCCTGATCTTGTTCACTCACAGGTCACCGTAGACATTCTACAAGCGCCTCTGAATATCTGCGATGCTCTTGTTTTCAATCAAAAGAAACTCAATAACAGGTCTCGGCCTGGAACACATCTCCGTTTCAGACGCCAGAGGGTACGTATAGCGCCGCCACATGACGGAACTTCATGAAACTGTAGGGAATTGAAGCGGGAATATTCCACGATGTCCCACAACAAATTCTACCTTTTTCAACGGAAGCTGGCCAAGAAAAATAATGTGTTGCATTACTTATTGAACGCCCTCGGTATTAAAAATGTGCCACAAAATTCCCTGTACTAGCACACATTGTAGGTATCCAGGGTGAGGTAACTCTTCACTCTAATTTATTTTGACCACCCCAAATGAATAACATTTCTGCCTTCTCTTCGCTGCTGCATATTATACTCACACATACCTTCAGCTGAAGACAGCTGACTAAATGACAAGTGTGGATTTTTCTTGTTTCCATTTGTTTACTGTAAACAATCATTTTCCCTGAATGCCAACAAAATCTGTACTAACAGCAACGATAGTGAGAAATTAGGAATTGGAAGGGGAGTCATGTTCCCATAAGCATTCTTAGCTGCCTTAGAGAAAGTTTTCGTATCCTTAAAGAGACAAACCGAAATGGGACTGCGTGTCTATGGAACATATCGAGTCTAAGACATAAGGGAATTACAGACATTTGCTTGGATTTTATCCATACCTGATGAGAGGTCGTGGTTGTGAATGTCAACGTTAAAAATATATCGGCTCAACCACTTGTTTATAGTGTAAAACACTAAGATTGACGCGTTTCGAAAGTCAAGCTTCCATCGTCAGAATAATAACAAGTAAAAGAACCTGTTAAAACTCGCTAACATGGAACATGCACCACCCACAATAAAATTGATAATGAAATTAAAATATCGTGGCTACTTCCATTGTTGCAGCCGTGTCTTCCAAGGTGCATCTCCACATAGCCTTCAAAATATAAAAAACTCTAAAATGGTGTCGCCTGTGGTGTTCAACATCTAACCACATGGCTCTCTCCTCTACCGTCGTAAACCGCGCGTGCGTCTTCGTTGATACCACACACCACGTAGCCAACACGACACTGAAACGCGAGTGAGCTCACGCGCAAGTAACGGGCGGTGGTTGAGCCGATATATTTTTTATCATTGACATTGGCTGCGAATGGGCATTGATTTAAATCATGGGAAAAGTTGAAAATCTGCGCTCCACTGCGATTGGAACCCTGGTCTCCTGCATACTAGGCAGTTGTTCTCAGCACTAAGACATCTTTTTCTTTCATTTTTTAAAGGAACCTTCCCGGCGTACAAAGGGAGGGGTGGAAGCATAGTGGGCAGGTGCTGCAAACCGAGGCCTGCCCGTTCTCTCCCTCCCTAGGACTCAAGAAAAGTGTAGGGGACGTGGTGTAAAGGTACAAAGGTACAAAGAACATCAACGATTTATTTATTCACCAATTTGTCTTTTTTTTAAATTGTCATTAATACTACGAAGAAACGTGTCGCGAGGAGGAGGGAAGGGCAAGTCGCCAGACTCGTTGAGACTATCGACGCATTGTTTCTCGGAGAACATCCCAATGACCAGAGTGGAAAATGCGTGGCTCAACTTCTCAGTGCAGTCACACCCCAACTATGGGGTGGGTTAAGAAAGACACTACAAAGAAATTGGAGAAAAATTGTCTATATTTGAGATTGCAGACAACTGCACAGTGGCGTTCATTAAGAAAGTGCCAAAAATCGCCGTCAGCAAACAAGTACTGAACCTCGTCTGCACAAATGCACTTCACTGAGTTCGTCTTTAAAAAAAAATGGTTCAAATGACTGTGAGCACTATGGGACTTAACATCTGTGGTCATCAGTCCCCTAGAACTTAGAACTACTTAAACCTAACTAACCTAAGGACATCACACACATCCATGCCCGAGGCAGGATTCGAACCTGCGACCGTAGCAGTTGCGCGGCTCCGGACTAAGCGCCTAGAACCGCGAGACCACCGCGGCCGGCAGTTCGTCTTCGTTTATGGAAAGTATCCTGAGTCCGGCAAGAGGAGCAGCTGAGGAGGTGTGTGATACGGACTCGTACAGGTAATTAGGGCCAGCATCTGTAGCACCAAGAACGAGACACCTATAGCCAATCCGCACACCAAGCGGTGCTCTTCCATGTCCCAAACATCACAGGTGACAAACAACGGTGTATCTGCAAAGTGAATCCCTTGGAGGCGTGACCGGCATACTTGCTTCTCATTAACCATAAAGCACCATGCAGACTGAACGTCAGTGAGAAGACAAGGAGCGCACACCGATCGCCAGACGGCACGCCAACCGACGTGGGGATGCTTCTTTCAACCAAATTTGGGGACCTGTACTGCGAAAGAAAGCCATAGGCCGCCATCGTGAATGTCAGCTGCGTTGGCAGTATCACAGTGTGGACATAACTCAGTTCGAGGAAAAAATGGCGGAACTAAAAGAAGGGCGGCAGGACGTCCGAAAGCTGGGTAGGGGCTGGGAGAGAACGTGGTGTAAGGGCCACCATCAACAGGCTGTTGAGGCATGTAGGATAAGGGTGCCACAGTACAATTTGAGAGGCGACGAAATGGGCTGTCGCTCTATCGGGGACACGATGCAAGCCTAAACCGCCTAAACGTCGGAAGGGTGAGGGTTTCGTACCTTATCTTAAAACATCAAGCCATGGGAAACATATGAACCCAATGCCGCTAGCAAGCGGCGGGCCATGGAGGTGAAATAGGAAATGTCTGAGGAACGTGTGGGATACATGACGCCAGATGCACATTTACATATTGTGTCTGTTGCAGAAGATCGAGGGGTCATATACGATGATCTAGGAGCCCAACTCGTAATGGAGACAGTAGGTGTCGGCAGTTAAGGGCAATCGTGCACCACAGATCACATGCGAAATTGAGTCCTAAGTATCGAATAGTAGCAGCTACACGCCATGAAGCAGGGCATCCGCAGGAAGCCCCACACCTGTAGCCATGGTGTTCGATTAGCTGACGTTAAGGCAGCTACCAAGGCTTCGCCGTAGGTGGTAACCCATGCCAGTGACTCCCTGATCCCAGCGCCGCTACGACGAACGATGATGAGATCGTCTGCACAACCAGTGTGGCTGAGTTCGTGGCCACCGAGAAACATCCCAGACAGGTGTTGACCGAGGCCGTATAGCAACGGTTCCATGACGAAAGCATACAACAGTGCAGAGTGTGGACAGCCTTGACACACTCAACGACAGATGAAGACACGCATTACGACGTCGATGGTAGTTTCAAAGTATCCCATATGGTGGAGCACACCTTGTAGGTAACCATGATCAATCCGATTGAACGCCTGGCTGAAGAGAAGAGCTGCAAAAAGTCCAGGCACACAGCGATCGTGAACAAGAGAGATTATGTCCCAATAGCGACAAAGGGCACTGCGGATGTTACTAGCACCTCCCGAAGTGTGATAGGGGGACACCAGATACCGGGATGTCTGTTTAAGCCGTGCAGCCAACAGTTGGGTAAAGATCTTGTCACTATTCAGCAATGTCAGTGGGCAATAACTGCATATTTGTGAAGTACCCCGAGCCTTGTGGATGAGAAAGAAGAGACCATCGAGGATCTGTATGAGATTCGACGTAAGGTCTCGTCAAATTTCCTGTTCACTGGCACCATGGGGGGAAGAAATGTCTGATAAAACTCCAGTTGGAGGCCATCAGGGCCAGGCGACTTGTTCGTAGAACCTGCCTGGATAGCCTCATGGGCTTCGTCTTCTGTGAAGTCAGAAAGCAGATCCACCACTGCATTCCCAGGAATAGAACCAAAGGAGAGTCAGGACACCGCGTTAATATTGGCAGGGTGGTGACATTGTGCAGATATAGCTTAACTCACTGTGCATGGAGGGGCAGGCCATATATCGCATTGGGTATCTAAGCGCCGCTTATCATCAGTCGTAAAAACATTAATCAAAGTCCTCTGATGGTAGTGCCATTCCGCTATCAGATGGGACACAGACGGACGCTCCTGTGCTAACACGTAGTTTGTGTGAGCCCTGACATAGCTCCTTCAAGGTGACGACGAGAAAGGGGTGTGAGCTGTGCCTTGGCACAATTCACCATCGCCTCACTTTCTGGCGAATACGGCATCATAGTACATTCACAGAGAATGATTAAACAGAAATTCTGGATGCGTTGCTACCATGCTGTGACCTCCATTTCTCAACCAATCAAGGCCTTGTGGAGGACAGGATTTGTGCAGATCACTCACCACGACAGGGCCATGTGGTCTCGATGAGCTGGTGGGAGTCAGGTGAAGTAAGATGGATCGTGTTCAGTTTCCATAGCCACTAGCCATGCCACACTCTTTGGTGGTAGAGGGTGATGGCACAGATGTAAGTGTCATGGTCAGAGAGCACAATGGACCAGAATTCATCAACCTGCACTCCACCGACAATACCGCGGGAGACATAAACACGACTGAGGTGACTGGAAGAATGGCTAGTGAAGTGTACAAACCCCGGACGATTACCATGAACATACTCCGAAGAGTCCACAAGATTGAGGTGCTGGTGAATTTCCACTAGCGCCAGGCATGGAGAATGACGCGGCCGTTGCTCTATGGGCTCCTTGGTGGAGTTAAAATCGCCTCCCACGATCAATGCGTCCTGCTGACCCAGAAAGAGAGGCGTGACTGCCTCGGAGAAGAAAGTAGAAGGTTCGCGACCGCGACCCGAACCAGATGGGGCATAGACACTGATGATGCTGACCCCCCAAAAGGTGAGAGCCATACCTCTGGCACCAGGGGGATAGGCAACTGTATCAACGAGGATACCCTCATGTATCCCACCCCATTCAGATCTATGTATATTGATGCTCAGCATGAATCAAATATTTAAGCGATCCTTTCTTCTGATGGATGAATGGTTTGGTGTACAAATTCCAACGAATTGCTCCATATTCTCTCATAGAATAGATACTCATATGGCTGCCAGCTCAGCCAACTGTCTAGATCATGTTGGATTACGTAACTGGTAAACATTAGATTTTTAAAAGTATGTTCTTGTAGATGAGTTCACTCTCTCTTATTAAACAGTTTAACTGTTAATGGGAAGTGTTTTGCACTGCTCGTATTAGCACTTAGTATCACTGAGGGAGTTGAGCATTTCCTTGGAGGATGGAGGCAATTTACACTGAAGTATTGCATAGGTAAATCCACTCGTCCAGGAATAATATGACTCAGTATCACTATATCAAGAATTTTAGAAAGCCACCACTGGGTATAACTCATTATCCAAGATCATTCCCACACTGCTGCATTTACTGCCACTGCTGTTCTTATTCATTTCATGACTAATACTTACATTATGACTAACTTTCAGCAGGGAGTGTTGCTATGCATTACGACATATTTAGCTTTTGAGAGGTCTTACATGACAGGGTGAATGATTTGTCTATCCAGAAATGTCTGGAACTCTAAAAAAATTTATTTATATCGTCTTTGTTTTTTCAGGTATAAAAGAATAAATATACTAAGCTCTACAATTAGTTCGTTCCTATTGCTTATGCCACAGTGAACGAGGTAATAATCCTTCATGCTAAACCTGATAAATATAGAGTGAGAGAGCTCGTTGTTAGCTTGTGTGAGGGCAGTGAATGTATTCTGCAAGTTCTGATTATTGATGCATCGGCCTGTACTTTGAATACATCCATTAACTTACTCCTAAAGGATAACGATGATTTCACAGTGTTGCTGTGTTCAAGAAACCTGCTTAGCCCATACATCCTAAATGTTCTGGAACTAAGTATCCCTGAATATACCACAGCGCTTGAGCTAGAGGACTACAGATACGACAAAAAGGAAGAGAAAGATGATGTTTATTACCTGTTCAAGTGGCTTAAATTTGAAAACGTTTGCACACTGCTTTTAAACATTTATAAGAAGCTTATACAAAGCGTTGTAGTTTGAGCGCAGTTGACTGTTATTTGTTTCAGACACAACTTACACCACTTTTGTGTGATAATTTACACAGATACCTGTATCATCTGTAAGAAGTCTAAAGCTACAACCAAGTCATTTATAATATTCACCATGAACAGCAAGGGTACCATCAGACTTCCCTTGGGTACGCCTGAAATTATTCCACATATGTCATTGACTGTACATCCAAGATACCATTCTGCGTACCTCCTAGCAACAGATCCTCAATCCAGCCGTAGATTTCTTTAGATAGTCGATATTCTCGTGATTTCGTTCATAAGCATTGGTGTGGTGCTATGTTAAATGATTTTCGAAAGTTAAGAAATGATTACTCTATCCGTTAGCTTTGATCCATGGCTTTCGGAGTTTCATGTGAAGAAAGCGCGAGTTGGATTTCGCATGATCGCTGTTTTCGGAATCCGTGCTGCTTGGACAAAGGGATCAAATGGCTCTGAGCACTATGGAACTTAACATCTGAGGTGATCAGTACCCTAGACTTAGAACTACTTAAACATAACCAACCTAAGGACATCACACACATCCATGCCCGAGGCAGGATTCGAACCTGCGACCGTAGCAGCAGTGCGTTTCCGGACTGAAGCGCCTAGAACCGCTCGGCTATGTCGGCCGGCACGAAGGGATCATTTTTTGCTGATACCTAATTACGTTCCAGCTCTGAATATGTTTTCGGATTGTACAACAGATGGATATTAATGATACTGGACGGTAGTTTTGTGGAACACTTCTTGTACCCTAATTATAGACAGATGTGACTTGTGATTTCTTCCAACTGCTGGGCACAGTATTTTGATTGACGAATCTACGGCGTACGATACTTAAAAGAGAAACTAACTCAGTCGCAAAATCTGTATAGAATGTGACAGATATTTCATCGGGCCCATGAGCCTTGTTCAGTCTTAGGGATTTCACATTTTTCTCAGCACTGCTGACACTAATATCTTTGCAGTGAGTATTAATTTTGGGGCTATATTCCTTTATCTTACATTGTAAAGTTCAGCCTTTCTATTTTAAATTTACTACCCTCAATTCCAGTTACTAACATTACTACCCTCAATTTAAGTTACTCTATCATCCATTTGTGTCTGGATACTAACTTTGGTGCAGCTGACAGCCTTTGTATGTGACAAGAATTTCTCATGGTTTTATATAAATCTGCTACGGTTTCCGTTAAAGTCTTCTTACATCGCAGTTCTGATAGCCAAACGCTTTTCATTTAGTATCTGTCTACCGATAACCTTATGTTTGTTTGGCATCTGTTGTGCAGTGTCGCTCTTTCTTTAGAAGTTTCGTTACAGAAACTCAATACGATGAGCTCTTATACTCTGTACGTATCGATGCAGTGCTTGGTCAGTTGTTTATCGAAACCTGTGCCACTGTTCCTCCACAAGCTCATGTCCAGAGCTAAAGGTTTCTAGTTGTTCCCTGAGATATGATACTACTGCCTCTTTATTTACTTCACTGAAGATTTACGTTGTGTTACTTGCGCTTTGCGCTCTGCCACTCACTGTTGCTACAGCCACCTCATGCTGATACTAGTTTCTTTGTGGACTTCCTCAAATAGATCATATCTATTGTTTGTCATTAACTGTAAAATAGCCGGCCGGTGTGGCCGAGCGGTTCTAGGCACTTCAGTCTGGAACCGCGCCACCGCTACGGTCGCAGGTTCAAATCCTGCCTCGGGCATGGATGTGTGTGATTTCCTTAGGTTAGTTAGGTTTACGTAGTTCTAAGTTATAGGGGACTGATAACCTCAGATGTTAAGTGGGGGGGGGGGGGGGGTTGGGGTTGTTTTGGGGAAGAGACCAGACAGCGAGGTCATCGGCCTCATCGAATTAGGGAAGGTCAGGGAAAGAAGTCGGCCGTGCCCTTGCAAGGGAACCATCCTGGCATTTGCCTGGAGCGATTCAGGGAAATCACGGAAAACCTAAATCAGGATGGCCGGACGTGGGATTGAACCGTGGTCCTCCCGAATGCGAGTCCAGTGTGCTAATCACTGCGCCACCTAGCTCGGTAGATTTTAAGTCCCTTAGTGCTCAGAGCCATTTGATTGGAACTGTAAAATACACTCCTGGAAATTGAAATAAGAACACCGTGAATTCATTGTCCCAGGAAGTGGAAACTTTATTGACACATTCCTGGGGTCAGATACATCACATGATCACACTGACAGAACCACAGGCACATAGACACAGGCAACAGAGCATGCACTAGTACAGTGTATATCAACCTTTCGCAGCAATGCAGGCTGCTATTCTCCCATGGAGACGATCGTACAGATGCTGGATGTAGTCCTGTGGAACGGCTTGCCATGCCATTTCCACCTGGCGCCTCAGTTGGACCAGCGTTCGTGCTGGACGTGCAGACCGCGTGAGACGACGCTTCATCCAGTCCCAAACATGCTCAATGGGGGACAGATCCGGAGATCTTGCTGGCCACGGTAGTTGACTTACACCTTCTAGAGCACGTTGGGTGGCACGGGATACATGCGGACGTGCATTGTCCTGTTGGAACAGCAAGTTCCCTTGCCGGTCTAGGAATGGTAGATCGATGGGTTCGATGACGGTTTCGATGTACCGTGCACTATTCAGTGTCCCCTCGACGATCACCAGAGGTGTACGGCCAGTGTAGGAGATCGCTCCCCACACCATGATGCCGGGTGTTGGCCCTGTGTGCCTCGGCCGTATGCAGTCCTGATTGTGGCGCTCACCTGCACGGCGCCAAACACGCATACGACCATCATTGGCACCAAGGCAGAAGCGACTCTCATCGCTGAAGACGACACGTCTCCATTCGTCCCTCCATTCACACCTGTCGCGACACCACTGGAGGCGGGCTGCACGATGTTGGGGCGTGAGCGGAAGACGGCCTAACGGTGTGTGGGACCGTAACCTAGCTTCATGGAGACGGTTGCGAATGGTCCTCGCCGATACCCGAGGAGCAACAGTGTCCCTAATTTGCTGGGAAGTGGCGGTGCGGTCCCCTACGGCACTGCGTAGGATCCTACGGTCTTGGCGTGCATCCGTGCGTCGCTGCGTTCCGGTCCCAGGTCGACGGGCACGTACACCTTCCGTCGACCACTGGCGACAACATAGATGTACTGTGGAGACCTCACGCCCCACGTGTCGAGCAATTCGGCGGTACGTCCACCCGGCCTCCCGCATGCCCACTATACGCCCTCGCTCAAAGTCCGTCAACTACACATACGGTTCACTTCCACGCTGTCGCGGCATGCTACCAGTGTTAAAGACTGCGATGGAGCTCCGTATGCCACGGCAAACTGGCTGACACTGACGGCGGCGGTGCACAAATGCTGCGCAGCTAGCGCCATTCGACGGCCAACACCGCGGTTCCTGGTGTGTCCGCTGTGCCGTGCGTGTGATCATTGCTTGTACAGCCCTCTCGCAGTGTCCGGAGCAAGTATGGTGGGTCTGACACACCGGTGTCAATGTGTTCTTTTTTCCATTTCCAGGAGTGTATTTCCTCCCTGAGTGGACTTCCGAACTATCTGTTATGGATGGTTTTTCAGAGAAAGCATTTAGTACTGTTTCGCAGGATGTCTTGTTACGCCCACCACTTACAAAACAGCAATTCTTCTGAATTATTGCAGGATGATCAAAGTCTCCGTCAGTGATGACTGTATGTCTGGGAGAAGATAAGAACTAAGAAGCGGAGGTTGTCTCTAAAGTTTTTGATCACATTTGTAGGTGGGGCTGGTGACAGACAGAAGGACCCAATTATAAGTTTACGTCCACCCTCAATTTCTATCTCCGTGGGTTTGAGTATTTTGTCTGCTATGGTAATGAACGTAGGGGATTGGCTAGGCTTTACAATTAAATACATGACACCAGCTGTTCATTGAACAGCAGTGATGTAACGTACTTCTTAGGAGTGTAAGATCGTACAGCTACTGCTCTATCACGAAACATTAATATGTTCCATGGTACGATATTTCACCAGTTTCAACGAGATACTTGATCATAACGGATATAAATTACTCTATTGCCTCTCCAAGCGACAAACGGTTATGACTAAGTTCTTCTGTGTTGGAGGAATAGGCGAGAAACATTTCCCCCCTCTGCAAAAATTGATTTCTTATTTCTTGAAATAAGGGTAGTTTCGTCTCTACTCGCCACTGAGTGCTATCGAGTAGTAACTGTGACTTCTTACAGTTTCAAGGTGCGTTTTCAAGTTCTGGCACAATGAATAGTTCCATTTTTGAAAAAAAAGTGGAATTGTGAACTCTAATGGAAACCCGAAAACAATCGGTCAGGCAATGACACAAGAAAATCCTCAGAAATCACTGTTACAAGTTGTTATTTTCTGTACTATCGAACATTGTCGCTGTTTACAATGTACCACCGTAGTGAAGAGCAAGTTGAGACGAACAGTTTGATACAGGACACTAGTGGCCTATTAAGTCGGGAAACTACGTCAATTTGGCCTATAAAAACTACGTATGCTACAGCGCATGCGCGTCGAGCGAGTTTTTCGACATTCTCGCTCTCTCTTCGCACAAACCATTAGTTCTAGAGAAAAAAAATGAATAGGACCTTTTTTTGTAGGAAATTTAATATAGTTTAGTTTTGTTCTGCGACACGTATCCCTGGAGAGTGCGATTTTCGAGTTATTCAAGAAAAACGTACAAAAGTGATATTATATGTGTTCTATTTCGGAAACCATTCGAAATAGGGCATACGTCCATATGAAGTTTTTTGTTCAGAATCACTCCTACTATCACCCCTCAAAGCATGTACCTTTCCTCCTGACTCACCCGGTATAAATTCAATTAATACGATAGTTCCTTGGAGTTGGTTGTTGCCTCCTACAGTGCACGCGAACTCAAAAAGCGTATCTTTGAACAGGCTCCACAAGAATATTATCTGGAAATGCATACTATGGAAAAAGGTCTGTGCAAAAGGTCATAGACTTGAAGTGCGAATATATCCTGATCCATGTGACACGTCGTAGCGTGTCATTTGCCGGCACTTATCTAAGTTTAAATCTCAAAATGTTTGCGGCCTACAACAATCGTTTGGAACGATGATTATGCATTTCCCACGTGCCGTATTCTCTTTAAATACAGCAGTCAACCGCTGGACAGAATTCAGCATCAAGTACGCTGCAACGGTCTTACTTCTTATGTAAACACCCTGTCTCATCAATTTTTATAAATAATTTTATTATTAATATGAAATGAAATGGAACTTCACGAGTTAAGGGTATATGTGATGTTTTTTCAGTTATTATAATGTCGATTAAAGTTTACAAAATACTGATTCGGTTCGGTAGGGTGTCATCAAGCCGTCGATCCTCTCCTGAGGTAAGCTGGTCCACAACGCTTGTAACTGATCCTTGATATCCTGAATAATGACACAGACAGAGCTTAAGTTTCACAAATGTTCCATCCGGGGCACATATGGGGATAATGCTGCAATCGGAGGCCCTCAACAACACTCAGACAGTTCGTGCCATTAGTGGACGAGCATTGTCACGTTGAAAAATAACAACACGACGTACCGTTGTATCACCAGAGTTTCCCCAATCACCACCAGCCGTGATCTGAACTCATACTCGATGGCTCACCACTCAATGTACCCAGGACTAACATCGCTGTGCCTCTCTAAAACATCGGAAGAATGGGACCTCTTTCCAGGTCTAAGCCACCCTCGCCGTCCAGGGAAGTCTGCACTACAGCGATTCATCGCTGGCCACACTGCGAAACTATTTGTTAACATTGAGGCTTCCAGATCACGGCACCTTTCCGAAGGCAGCCGTTTGTATTGTGATGTTAACGGCAACCTACACATGGGACGGTAATTCCCTAGTCGGGCTGCCGTTGGTCTTGACCTTTAGTGTAGGATGGCACAGAATGTTGCACACTGTCCATTACTTGTTCTCGAATGGGGGCGCAGATGTGAAGGGGTTATGATGTGCGTGGTGCACAACACGGCAATCTTGTGATGGTTAAGACGTGGTCGATTAGAACCCTGACGACGAATAATTTGGAAATTTGTGGTACGTTCCAATGGGACCAAACTGCTGAGGTCATGGGTCCCTAGTCTTACACACTATTTAATCTAACTTAAACTAACTTACGCCAAGGACAACACGCACAACCATGCCCGAGGGAGGACTCGAACCTCCGACGGGGGAGACGACGATTATGTCTGCCCTACGTTGCCATGCAATGCAACATTGAGCCCCTGTCATATCTGAATGCCATACAGATCAGGATATTGTACGATTCGACCAGCCGGCCAACTGAAGACCCACAATGACGTCCCTTTATAACTGTGTCAGGTGCTGATAACTCGATCTCAGACGAGTAGGCGGCATCCCCGTGTCCTTCATAGTAATGAATCAACATCTGACGCTGTGCACCCCATTATATACTCTACCAGGCTTAGTAGTAACACTAAAACCGAGAAAAAATAATGCACTCCGGTGGCCGTTCTACATGTCCCAGAGAGTTGTAACTCTAATCATTTATATGCAAGCCGATGGTGTGTATGTTATAAAGTTAAATTTACATCCAGCCATGTCTTTTGGATGCTTCACGTTTTTTGTCAGGTTGTGTATGTACGAGGGTTGCCCAGAAAGCAATGGAACTCGTTTTTTTTCTCAGCCGAAAACAATGCAACGAATGCGAAACGTTACGCATGTATTATTTGAAATGTCCTGATTGAGCGCGCCAAGCTTCCGTCACAACCGACAAGTAGCGTCGCTGCAGGCAGTTTCAAAATGGCGTATGTAGGTGATGTACGTTACAAGAAACGTTCCATCATTGAATTTCTCACTGCAGAGAAAGTAACTACGGGGAATATTCACAAACGCTTGTTCAAAGTCATCAGAAGGCTGTTCGGCGGAGCTCTACGATTTGCAGCGGTCGGGGAGACATCCACGGCTGTCACACCTGACCTAGCCCCTCCGGACTTCCACTTGTTTGGGCCATTAAAGGACCCCATTCGTGGAAGAAATTTTGAAGACGATGAGGAGGTGATTCATACAGTGAAGCACTGGCTCCGCCACTAGGGCAAGGGTTGGTACCGACAGGGCATACACGCCCCTGTTTCGCGCTGAACGAAGGCCGTAGAACGGGATGGAGATTACGTGAAGACCGCTACGGTCGCAGGTTCGAATCCTGCCTCGGGCATGGATGTGTGTGATGTCCCTAGGTTAGTTAGGTTTAAGTAGTTCTAAGTCCTAGGGGACTGATGACCTTCGATGTGAAGTAATGGCTCAGAGCCATTTTTAGATTACGTGGAAAAATAGGGTGTGTAAATAAAACAGCATTCTTTCGAGTGTGTAATTCTCATTATGTTCAATAAAGAACTGTTGAAGAAAAAAATGCAGTGCATTACTTTCTGGGCAATCGTCGTATAATCTTTAGCGAGAAAGAGAACGGTCTGAAAAAAATTAAAATATGTTGTGAAGAAATGAAAAGGAATACAACTAAATAAAAAACTCATGATAAGAAATTGGTCTAATTCTAGTTAAAAAGAGGAGTGATTTTAGAGGACGGTGAAGCCTGCGTAATATTTACATCTGAAGATCTTTTACATTACATTCATTCCATTGGTTGCAGTCCATGGATCCCCGAGAAAGGGTTATCTGTAATAAAGAAAGAGGTCAAGGGTGTAAAGTTTATTTAAGAGCGATACCTTGAAATAACAGATTATGCAATATTTTATTATACTGGTAATATTAATTAAAAAAGAACTCTAAACATTCATATTAAGAGTTTCTGTGGAGATAGGATACAGAAATTGAGAAAATTACCCAACAGAAAGTCCCTTAATTCAATGTAAAACTCCCTAATATTATCCATAAGGCATTTAATATGCTCTGTCAGGTTGCTGAATACGTGTGTAGCCATGTGTCTGTTTCTGTCTATACTTTCGTTAAGTCCTTGAAGTCTTTGTAGAAGCTAGTTTTGGTCATACGGTTATTTACATGCTTTGCGCCATTTTTTGAGCAAAGAAATATTGCTTACGACAAAGGACATGCATGAACATATGTATGAATCTGAAATCAACCTGATAATTTTAGTTTTTCGTAGTGTGTGACTTCAGTTTGTTCCAGCTTTTGTTCACTGTTATCTTTTTTTTTTTTTTCGCAGTGTTGGAGCGATAATGCTTTATCTGCGCCTGCTCCCTGCGGTTGGTCGGCGGGAAAATTGCGCACCCAGGAGGCGCCGAAGGAAATAGTCTCCTATAATCGAATGAAGTGTGCCATCAGCCGGCCTGTATAAAAGCTGGAGGGCTGCGGCCGATGGTCAGTCAACAGCCAGTCTCCGCTGCAAACACCCACCAGCCGACAACTCACCAGCCGTGGTAAGCAGCAGGTTGTCCGACTTCGCTCGAGTCGAACACATTTCAGGATTTCTAACACTTACTGGAAACTTCATCCTTTTCATAGTTTTGTGAGTGTACAGTGATCCAACACCAAGCAGTAGTACATTCTCCTGCTACTGGAGTCTCTGAGTAATAAACTCTTACGCCTCCTTTGAAACTTCGTCTGTTGTGCCTGATATGAAGCATTCAAAGTTATTCGCTCAGGATCACTTGTTGATATGAACTGCCTTTTCTCCTTTAGTACATAAATATACTTCTATATCATGGAAATAGCTAAAAAAAGGAAGGTTAGGGTTTAACGTCCCGTCGACCACGATACTGAGCAAAGCTCTGAGTAGGAAAGGATGGGGGAGGAAATCGGCCACTCCGGCATTTGACTTGAACAATTTAGGGAAATCACGCAAAACCTAAATCTGGATAACAGGACGGCGATTTTTAACCGTCATCTCACCGAATGTGAGTCCAGTATGCTAACCACTGCACCACATCGCTCGGTGAAAGGGCTAATGTCTTCTTGTTGACTTTTCCGTTTTCACTGATATTTTCCACGTCGTGAGTTTCATTTCTGAATCTTTGCCATATGCTACGTAAATATACGAGATAGAGTTCTTCTCTAGCTCTCTGGACAGCTGAAATCGTCATACATTTTCAACAGTATAGATTTTGCTCTGTGAGACAGTAGGTACCCTCAACTACATTAAAATTTTGGACGTATTCAGTCGACGGTTGACGGGAACTCTGTTCCGTTAAATTTCGAAGCTAGCTGCCCTAGTGATCTTCAGATTAGCAATCATCTTAGTGAGCAAAGAAAACCATCAGTTACTAGCTACGAAAAGATAAAATCTAACTGAACCATGTGACGCTCCGCGTAGCCTCTAAAGCTTTTGGACTGATCTGGTCTCACGTTAATAAAATACCTTTCTCTATTTTCTGCAGTATTTGAGATTTACGATCCGTGTTTGGCATGGCGTTGTCCTAGATCGCCAAACTTACGAATTTTGGTACAGGAATTGTTACTGCAGTGAAAATAGAAATCTCTCAGTCTGATGCAGCTGGTACTTGTCGATGACCCGTGGAGACCCAGTGGACGTATGTCTCAAATCTTCCACGATTTTCTCCTATCGTGCTCATTCAGCAGCTACATGTTGCGTTCTGATGTTGGGACAGGCAGCATTACCGAAGGGGAGATCTGTTGCACGTATCACTCAGTACCTGATTCCCTTGCAGTAAAGTTATTACTTTTCAAACTTAATGTTCAACAGCAAATCGCAACAATGTTTGACTCAACCAGCTAGAAATCAGCTGTATGATTCATGGTCGATTCCATGGGAATGATTGTGCCCAATTACCGTGATGTAATCCAGGACGGAAAGAAGATCAGCATCGGTGATACTATTATATGTCTTTTTTATACAGATCTGTAAATAGCAGCCTCAGTTGGATTAATGTTTGTACATGCCTAAGTTATATTGGAATATGTGCTGTTATAATTACGTCGAGTCTGCATGACTACCTATAACACACTGACGATAATTGCACTGTTAGCTGAAATCAAGATTTTCAGTAAAAATAAAGATGTTGACCCTCTTTCTGCTCAGCTGCATGAGTGTTGAAAGAATGATCTGGACATGCGAGCGCAGGGCTGACAAGGTATTATGAAGCACCTTAATCGGTTTCACTGAATCGGAAACTGAAAAAGGTACCAGGCCATTACTATCAGAACATCATTCCCTCGCTCGGTCTCTTAAGCTACTAGAAAGCTACGTAACACTGCAGTGGACGTTTCTGCAGTGTCAAGATAGAACTAAATACTGCGATTTCCAGCCACGAAAGACCGGTAGAAATGTGTGTACTTTTGGAGTGGCTTTTTATATCAGCCAGATGACAAAAACGGAAAGATTTTGAAATGTAGAACATTTTGGCCACTGAAACATGTCTCTAACTAAATGACAGTATCACTTTTAATGACGTGGCTCCACTAATTGTCTTGTAACTCCGAGACTTTGTAAAAACACTGATGTCATTAATGTGTCCTTTAAGTGACTAGGGATTCATTTTTGCAGAAAGTTCCTCCACTTACATTAACATCCATAGTGTTCAAACCACAGCGAATTTCATGGCAGAGGGTACTTCCAATTGTAGCTCATGTTAGGGTTTCTTCCTGGTCCATTAGGGTATCGAGCGTGACAAGAATGACAGCTTGAACGCCTCTGTGTGCACGATGATTAGTCTAATCTCATTTTCGTGGTCCCTACGGAAGCGCTACGCTTGATCTGTAGTATATTCCTAAATTCCTCACGTAATACTGGTACCTGAAACTTTGAAAGCAGAGTTTCACGGTATACTTGGCGTCTACCTTTATGTGTCTGCCATTTCAGTTTTCTCAGCATTCTCTGAGGCCAAACAAACCTGTCACCGTTCATGCCCTCTTCTTTTTATACGTTTAATATTTCTTCTTCGTCGTACTTGACGTGGGTCCCACACATTTGAGCAATATTCTAGGATAAAGCACACGAATATTTTGTAAGCAATCTCCTTTGCCTACTGACTACATTATTTACCCATTATGTTGCCAATTAATCTAAGCCAGCCACTTGCTATGAATATGACTGAGCCTATGTGATCATTTCATTTCCCATATCCAGAAATTGCTAATCAAAAGTATTTGTATGACTCGACTGATGCCAATTGTGACTCAATAGTCAGTTTTAGAGTGCTGCTAAGAAAACTGGGACGTGCATATTGTTTTTGCGCTCTGTCTCACTTTTATGTTGAATCAAGTACAGAGAGCCGGGAGCTGGAGCCCTGTATGTGTTTCAGATGCAGAGTGCAGTGTACAGCCGACTGTTGGTGGCCGTTGTGGTGGCGCTTTTGGTGTTTGCGGGCACAGCCTCCGCCGCCGCAGCAACTTTCCGCAGACCACCTTTCAACGGCAGCATCTTCGGCAAGAGAAACTCCGTTGGTCAGTAATAATTTCTAACACGTACCTTTCCCCAAACCTGCTAGTCCGTGAGCATAAAGAATCGTTCGCTGGGATCTAACTTCGTAACTAGCCAGTGATAACATTCCATTGAAACAAAGGCAATCGAAAGTAGCGCAAGGCACGTGAAGGAGGGGTGTAACGAAGTACGAAGGAAAGTCTAGGAGCCTAATAAAGAATAAATTTTTGTAAGCAGTTGTTTTATCTCGAAGTTTGCTTAGCTCGAGGGATTAGGAACATGACTTTGATGAAATGGAGTGGCGTTGGTCGTCGATGGTAAAAGAAAGTTTGTGGGTAGAGATGGGTGCGATTTTCTTGCAAACCAAGCAAATACCTCGAAAGTCATACGTCATTCTAATGGAAAAAAATTGCTTGATATGGTGATAGCGCTTTGACTGACGTCAAAATGAAAAGAAAAGCTAGCACCAAAAGTACATGATCGGTCTTTCAGAGTGTGATAACCAACACTGATAGACACCACAAGAGGAAGTCGGTATTACAGGAACTCACGCAGAAAGGAGAAGACCGCTTGAAGGTTGATTGTAGCAGTTTTAGACGACAATGCTCAACGAATTTTCTTTGCTTCACTTCGTCAATTTGATCCGGAGGCAAGGAACAAAGATTAAGTTTTAACGTCCCACCCACTACGAGTCATTACAAACGGAGCAAACGCTCAGATTGGGGCAGGAAATCGGCCGCCTCCTGGTATTTTCCCTAAGCGTGTTAGAGAGAACACGAGAACCATGAATCTGGATGGCTGGATGGGGATTTGAACCGACGTCCTAACGAATGCGGATCTAGTGTGTGCCCACGTGCCACCTCGTTAGGTAATTTGAGCCGGAACCTCTTATGTTTGTGTACATGTAGTTCAAGAAAAGGCTACTATCTACATATCATCCTCCTTTAGCCCTCAGAGTCTGTAGGGCGGACGTGATGTCAATTTTTGTGTGCCGAGGCCTTTCTTCGCAGAGCTCTGCAATTATTAGAAAAGATAGCAGGAATCTAACTCGAATCTGTTCAATTTTTGTAATGGATGATAACTATCAGTTGTCAGAATGGAACCCACTTTTACATTTGGTTCTCAGCGATTTAAAAGAAAAGACTGGCTGTTGCAAAATTCTATAGCTACAGGTGACTGGCGGAAAGCTTTTTATATGAGTCCATCACTCATAGAATGCAATTACTTTCCTGCCACGATCTGAAACATGTCTCAGACTACAGACTTCGAGGATCATAATCTAGAGACGGTTCGTAAACCAGCAGTCAATTGCTGTTGAGAGATACTGAGACACGTTTTGACCCCGCTGCGCGGAAATAAGTAAACCGTGACACGGTGGAGCAACGTTACAGACGTGTACACTTTCCAGTCACATTAAAGTGACCATGCATGAAAAATCTGAATAATCAAATTTTGCAGCGCGAGACGTGCATGGAGAGAGTCAGTAATGTTCTGAAAGGTACCGATTGGGATTCGTAGCAATATCGACTTCAGTGTCGTGGCCAACTGCGCTAGATTTCTCGGTTCAGGAGCCACGGTGTGAACATCCCGATCGAGACGGACCCACAGATTTTCGATTGAGTTTAAAGCCACGGAGTGTTGTGGGCAGGGGAGTACGATTAACTCATCCCGGAATGTAGGGGTGGACATGGCCCCAAGGATAGATGCATACATGTGTTGACCGAGTCTGCCCTCCAGAATGACAAGATCACCCACGGAATGCCACAAAAACATTCCACAGACAACAACGCCCCGTCCTCCAGTATGGACCCTTGCGACAATTGTTGCAGGGTGTTTGCTTTCAGACGTTTCACGCCGTTCGCGCCAATGGCCATCTATCCGATGGAGCATAAAACTCAATGGACGACCAGTTGCGGTATTACCGTGCAAATTCCAGCCTTCCTCGCCACTGAACAGCAGTCAGTATGGGTGCTTGAGCCAGACGCCTACTGCGGAGGCAGATACGCAGCAATGTTCGCTGAACGGTCGTTGAGGAAACACGTTTGGTAGCCACTTAGTTTATCTGGGTGTTCAGTTGCACGTCTACACATCTCTGCAGCTGTCAATCACCACTGTCATCTATGGCCCTAGGTGCACCACAGTTGCCTCAGAACGGTTTTGGATAATACCATTCTGCCATGCACGATATACTTTCACCACTGCGACAACAGAGCAGTTTATAAGTGTGACTAGCCGTTTCGGAAATAAATTTCACCATTGGCCCGAAAGCCAATGAACATGCCCTTTTGGACGTCAGATAAATCACTCCGTTCGCGCATTACGACAAAAACTGTACTGTTTTCCGCGACCCTCCGACACGGTTTATATACTCTCCACAGCTAGTGCTACTATAGCGACTCATGAAGATGTAGAAGATCGTATTTGGTAGCTTAGATAAAAGACAAGTGCTGTCTAGTATTAGAGCAGGACATGATAGGAGAGATAATGCTAAGGTAATTTCTGTAACAAGCTGACAGAACCCAGGCTTGAAGTCAGATAAGGTAGGTATAGTCATCCTCTCAGGAACGCTTTATTTTTGTTGGAAAGCTGTGAAGTCCACGCCGGTGGTTTGTTGCTGTAGATTTCAGGGAAAATGGGAACGCAGCGAAACAACACTGAAACTTTGTCGAAACTTTCTAGAATTATTCCATAAAAAATTGCTAAATTTTGCAGCGGCCTGTGTTGATGAAACTGTTTCACGAAAAAAAAGTAGCCGTCTTAGGGACTCAGCAGACGATTATCTGCGCCGACAAATGGTTGTGTACAACATCAAACCAACCGAAATGCTAAACCTTTACTCTAAATGTATTCGTAAAACATCAAGTCTTAGAGTGCCACACGACGCAGGAGGTATAGTCTAGATGTTTAGTTATCTGAGATCTGAAAAATTCCTATGCTACCTAAGGTGAAACTTAGGTCGGTGCACAGTTTAAGACAGAAAAAAAATAAAAAAGAGAATTTGTTCATTAATGGTAGCATTAGTTTCTAACGCCATTTTTCTTCTATTAAAACAGCGTATGCCTTACATACTATGCAACTGTATAACTGACTTGTAGATCGGCACAGCATGTGGCTTGGTAGATCCATGGAAATGGAAATGCCGTGTGGCTAGGGCCTCCCGTCGGGTAGACCGTTCGCCTGGTGCAAGTCTGTCGAGTTGAAGCCACTTCGGCGACTTGCGTGTCGATGGGGATGAAATGATGATGATAAGGACACTACAACACCCAGCCCCTGAGCGGAGAAAATCTCCGACCCAGCCGGGAATCGAATCCGGGCCGTTAGGTATGACACTCCGTCGCGCTGACCACCTAGCTACCAGGGGCGGACGGTAGATCAATGAGTAAGTGTGACACTACAAAGCTTCAGTACTCAACCTTCAGTCGGTCCTACGATTTTTTTCTGGCAGTAGTGGATTCTTTTCCCCCTAGCGAAGTTCTGCATAGGTGAAAAATGCTAAGTTACGTTGTGGTTTCGAGCCCACTTTAAACAGTAATTCCGTCAACAACTGCCTGTGTATGTCAGTTCAGACTTGAATAGGATCATGCCTAGTTATGCCACGAACCGCCCTTTGAGTTGAAGATAGCTTTACCTTTTTACAACACTGTATCCCTTCTCGGCTACCCTGATGAATTTCTTCTAAATACTACAGTCCTTTATAAAAGGCTACGATAAGCAGTTACTGCCAAATGAAATGTTAGTGAACATTCGAATCGTAAACAGGCACACTGACGATAAAAAGCAGTTTCCTTTTATTTTTCTAACTTTGGCAGTGAGCTCACGTAGTCGCAAGAGTTGGCAGAGTCATAAATTTGAGGCGTGCAAAACTGTGAATATTAACTTCTATTGAATTTCAGTACCAACTATAACGATTATACTTACTTCAGTATAGAGGCTGACACTTCAGAACGTTTCCTTTGCCTTGTGCATTGTAACATGCAGCCTGCATTTTCTGCTTAGTTCATTACAGGATTTATACTAAGAATTATTGAATGCCGAATCGAGTATCTATGAATGAAGTTCAAAAGGAGCACTTAGTGGAGTTGCAAATTCTCATTCGAAAGAAGTGTGTGACGTACATTTAGATCGGTGCTCTTTTTTTGCCACCGTAATGGACAGAGTGAACTGATAATACGTGTCTGTCTTTCGCAGAATACACTGGCAGTTCAACAGCCGTGTCTGCCGTGTGTGAGATTGCAGCAGAAGCCTGCGCAGCTTGGCTGAACAACGTAAGTAAATCAGATAACACACCATTCTTGACAAAGTTCGATATGACATAGTAAAACTCAATATATTTTTCTCTGCGATGATCAGAATTTGTTGAAGCTCAGTGCGACACTATAGTTTTAGACATTCGATCGTATCGGAGCGTGTAGTAATCAGACATAAATTTTTGAAAACATTCGTAGCAGTTTTAATTTTTCACTGTGATTTTATGTTATCATGGCAGTTTATAAAAATAGTCTCATAATTCTCTCAAGGACAATTGCGCCCTATGGTCAAATAGAAGCCAACAAGTTGCCACTAGCTACGTAGTTAGAAATACTTTTGTATTGTCAGATATTAGACGTTCTTCTTTACTGTGTATCCCACAAGTTAACGGGCACTATAAAAGTGTTTTTTAATTCTTCACATTTTACATAGTACATTTATTGTCTTTTGTGTAATACCTCTGTTGCTTGTAATTTATACATATTGCACAAATATGGACTGATAAATTGGTATTGTCATTATTATTGTTTTTTTTTTTTGCTGATTTATTTTCGGTATAGGCAAACAGATGCAACATCCATTCGATGTATAAGTACAGTTTCATAAAACATGTTTTATCTCTTCGACAAACACTACTATAATGATTAAGAGAAAAAAATGTGCTACTTTAACATTAAATTTCTCTTTTATTTCAGGAAAAGTGAGGATGCCACACCGGACTGCGTGACTAATGTTTAGCTATGTAATCTGAAATTATAGTACTGCAAATAAACTGCTTTCTGCATAGTGAAGATAAGCGTTTTTTAACTACCCTGATGAAATACATCTTTCCCTTGTTCTCCTATCATACCCACGTAGAGGTTTTAACAGTGTTTTAGAAGTAACTGGATGAGATTAAAACACAAAGTTCACATGAGAACTGCAGGCAGTTGCAGTGGTTCTATGATGCAAAATAATGGATGTTAAAGAACTATAGCGAAAGCTACAGAATATCTGTAGTACACACACACACACACACACACACACACACACACACACACAGACAGACAGAGTGACACAACAGCAGTAAGACGATTTATGTATCAAAAAGCGTTTATGTTATAGTTTTACTGAATTCCTTGGGAATGCAGTTATTGTTCATGTACTCGAAACTCATCCCATGCTATTCTTCTTGTCCATTGGCAGGACTGTATAATGAAAAACCAGCAGTCGTCTCTCAACCACAACACGAGTGAGATATGATGATGTTTGGTTTGTGGGCCGCTCAACTCAGAGGTCATCGGCACCCGTACAAAGTCCCAATTTTTTCACAGTCCAGTTTTGTACACAGTCCAATCTATTCACTGCCACGAATTATGATGATGTGAAATGATGAGGACAACACAAACATCCAGTCCCCGGGCAGAGAAAATCCCCAACTCTGTTCTAAAATGGTACGTTATTATAGATATCTGCCTCATACACAAAAAGTCTAAGATTATTATTAATATTAACCACAAGGTCATTAAGGGCTAAGTAATTTGATGGAGCTGCATACATAACTTGAAGTGTCAAACAATGATGGTGTTTCTAAGCGCCGAACACCATGTATGAGCAGCAATTAGTGCACCTAGGGGTACAACAGACCTTTACTACCACTTAACCCACCCCTACATTTGAGAAAATCTCTTGTTCTCGTACTTGTTTCTTAAAAGGTACTGATTTAAACCATCTGCCTATTGGCAAGAATTTTGTGTTATGTAGGGACTACTGCTGCTGTTAAGACCATAAGACCGAAGACCGGTTTGATAATTATCTCTGTGCTGGTCTACACTGCGCTGTCCTCTTCACCCTTGCATAACTGCCGGCCGAAGTGGTCGAGCGGTTCTAGGCGCTACAACCTGGAGCCGCGTGACCACTACGGTCGCAGATTCAGAATCCTGCCTCGAGCATGGATGTGTGTGCTGTCATTAGTCTAGTTAGGTTTAAGTAGTTCTAAGTTCTAGGGGACTGATGACCTCAGAAGTTAAGTCCCATAGTGCTCAGAGCCATTTGAACCTTGCATAACTACTACAATCTGTATACATTTGAACTTGCTTACTGTAGTCAAAGTTCGTCTCCATTTACAAATTTTATTCCCACCCTTCCGTCCATTACCAAACTGATGACTGCTTCATGCCTCAGGATACGTCTTAGCAACTGATCCCTTCATTTAATCAAATTACGTATGAATTTTTTTTTCTTTCCGGTCCGATTCAGCACCTCGTATTTAGTTTCACATCCAATGTTCAACAGTGATCTGTATCACCACGTTCCAAAAGCTTCTGTAATCTTCCTGCCTGAATTGTTTTGTCATCCACGTTTCACTGACGTAAATTGCTACACTCCAGACAAAAAATCTTCAGAAAATACCCCCAATTCTTCAATTTACACTCAATTTCAACAAAGAATTTTGTTTTCAGAAATACTTAAGTTTCTATACTAGGCAGCATTTTACGTCCTCTCTACTTCGGCCATCGTCAGTTCTTTTGGTGCTCAAATACGGAAACCCTCTACTAGTTTTAGTGTCTCATTGTCTCTACTAAATCTCTTAGCATCGCCAGATTTAATTCGAATACATTCCAATGTTCTTGTTTTCCTTTGTTGATATTTGTCTTATAATTTCTTTTTGAGGGCAGTGTCTACTCAGTTCATCTGCTCTTCCACGTCCTTTGCCGCCTCTGGCAGAATTACAGTGACATCGGGAAAGCTCAAAGTTTTCATTTCTTCTCGCTGAACTTGAATTCCTTTCCCAAATATTTGCTTGGTTTCCTTTAATTCTTGCCCCAGTTTTTATAACTGCAGTCTGGTTTATAGATAAGTTGTAGACAGCCTTTCACTCCCTGTGTTTTATCTTGCTGCATTAAGAATTTCAAAGAACGTATTCCAGGCAACATTGTTAAAAAGCTTTTACTTAACCTGCAAACGCTATAGACACAGGTTTCCCTTTCTTGAACCTACCTTCTAACACAAGTCACAGGGTCAGTTTTGGCTCGCGTAATCCTGCCATTTCTCCGGAGCCAAAAACGATTTTCTATCAGTTTTTGCAACCTATAAATAATTTGTGTTTGTATATTGCAAATGTGACTTACTAAACTGACATTTCAGTAATCTTCCCATCAGTCAGCACTTTCCTTCTTTGGAAATGGAATTATTACATTCTTCTTTGGGTCTGAGGTTATTTCGTCTGTCTTATATATCTTGCACATGAGGTGCAGTAGTTTTGTCATGACTGACTCTCCCAAGGATCTCAATAATTTGAGAGAATGTCGTCTATACCTTGCTTTGAATTTCGTCTTTCAGTGCCAAGTCAAATTTTTGTCGCAGTATTAAATCTTCCACCTCATCTTCATCAACTTCCAATTCCCCTAATATAATACTGTCTTCACTTTTCTTTCCTTTGTAGAGCCGTTCTGTGTATTCCTTCCACTTTTCAGCCTTCCCTTATTTGCCTAGTATTGGCTGGCCACTTGAGGATGTAACTTCATTGCTGCTCGGTAATAATAATGAAAAATTAATCGCTATTGAATATAAATTCATTGCTGCCTAACCGTCAGAGATCGAGCACATGACCTTAAATTTCAATATGGCTCATGTGATGAAAAGAGTTTCGGTCATGCACTGTTGCTTTAAGGCCTTACAGAAGCATTGATCATTCACGATGCATCTTAATTTATGGAATGACAAAAGCGACTGTGATTATTAAAAGTAAAAAACTTTACGAATATGATTCCCAAGGATAATAGTGTGGGCAACAACCAAAGGATAAATTTTCGACTATTCGTTTATTCAAACCAGACACAAATTAATTACAAATTGTGGCCTTACATTGGTTGTTACTGAACATAATATAAATACAAGAAGTCAAAATGATTTGTTTTGCGCTGCAAGGAGAGGGTTCATAGGCAGTAACGAAAGTGAACTAAAACTGCAACGAAATCTTAAAGTTTAGCCAGTGCATATAAGTATTTATACAGTCACAAATCTACCGCTGTTCAAATGTTCAGTTACAGTTAGCCCAGCTATAAGTTTATGTCCCATAACATTCAATGTTCCAAAAAAATATTTGTAAGTCCCGAACTGGTGCACATCGAAATATTTCTAAGTTCCGACTAGCACTTAAGCCGAGGCGGTTCTCTGGCAGCACAAAATCTTGCCAAAACCAACCTCACCAACCAAGATAAGAAGAACAAAAGACCCCACGCTGTGCTCTGTCTGCCTATTTAAAAACTTGATCATCTGACCCACTATCTTACTCAATCAAGCAACTTAAAAGTTGATCACCACTAGTAAGATTACACATAACATTTACGCATTTTAAATGTATACAATACATACTCTTGATTAATTAGCAATCTCATATCGTTGTATAACCAATCTTGTTCTAAAATTTCTGAGTGAACTTTTCCCCCTTGCCCTCTATGTGTAGGAATTCTGTACCTGTCATGTGTTTGTGGTTTTCGTTTACGCAATGTTCGGCGAAGGGAGAATCTGCAAAACATGCACTGGGCTCAGAGAACACCATAGAAGTTGGAGGGTGTAGAAGCCAGACGTCTTTTGCTGAACATTGCATAAATGAAAACCACAAACACATCATAGGTGCAGAAGTCCTACACATACAACGAAAGCGGGCAAATGTCACTCAGTTATAAACTATAGAAATTCAAAAACGGATTTTTGTACACACACATTTATTACTCAATCAACAATTTCAGTTCAGTTAGTCACCCCTTTTGGTCTATATTGCTTCCCTTACATAGAAGAAGAACCTTGGTGCCTTCATTCACAGAACAAAATTCCATTACATTCCATTTTTTACACGTATTTAAAGTCGCTCACGTTAAAATAGGGCAGTTAATGGTTGTACCGGATATGAGATTACAAGTTGTGTAAGTTAACTGCCGTCTTTAGCAACTTCAGTTTATGTATTAATTACAGCAGACGCGTTTCGCGTTATTTTAAAGCGTCTGGTCTAAATAAGACTTTTATTAAAGTCGCTAAAGATGGCAATTTACCTACATAACTTGTTTATGTGAAAGTGTGAGAAAAAGAGAAAAAAAAACAAATAAGACAACGTGGATATGAGATTACGTTTCGCTTGTTGAACACGTACAATAACTGCAGTAAGTGTTAGACTGCATGGTTTGGCAACAGTGGGAAAGTGTCACGATGTCAGTTAAATTGCAACGTTAAGTTGAGCTTCGGCGCTCTACTTGTTGGTACATTTCGCGTCGACTGTCTTTCTGGGTTGGTTGCTTCCAATTCCAGTGATCTAAAAACGGTAGCCCTATAGTAGCTTAGCGACTTCGTGTTGTGTGTGTCAACTGAAAATTAAATAGCTTAACGAGTATGTTTGAACACTAACAACTCTATGATATGCTTTCATAAAACTCGTTACTTCCTTGTGTAAATTATACGATAGCCGCTGATTATCTGCGTGCATGCATGCCTACAGCCGCATAATTTTATGGCTGACAGATAACAGTCTACATCTACATCAACATCTACATACTCGTAGACACCCCGCAAGCCACCGCAGGGTGCGTGGCGGTAGGTACGCTGTACCACTACTAGTCATTTCCTTTCCTTTTCCAGTCGCAAACAGAACAAAGGAAAAACGACTATCTATATGCCTCCGGCCTTGCCGCAGTGGTAACACCGGTTCCCGTCAGATCACCGAAGTTAAGCGCTGTCGGGCTGGGCTAGAACTTGGATGGGTGACCATCCGGTTTGCCGAGCGCTGTTGGCAAGCGGGATGGACTAAGCCGTTGTGAGGCAAACGGAAGAGCTACTTGATTGAGAAGTAGCAGCTCCGGTCTCGGAAACTGACCTACGGCCGGAAGAGCGGTCTGCTGACCACATGCCCTTCCATATCCTCGTCCAGTGACGCCTGTGGGCTGAGGATGACACGGCGGCCAGTCGGTACCTTTGAGCCTTCATGGCCTGTACGGGAAGAGTTTAGTTTGTTTTAAATGCCTCCGTATGAAGCCCTAATTTCTCGAATTCCATCTTCGTGGTCCTTATGCGCGATGTATATTGAAGGCAGTAGAATCGTTCGGTAGTCAACTTCAAATGCTGGTTCTCTAAATGTTCTGAATGGTGTTTCTCGAAAATGATGTCGCCTTCCCTCCAGGGATTCCCATTTGAGTTCCCGAAGCACCTCCGTAACGCTCACCTGTTGTTCGAACCTAATGGTAACAAATCTAGCAGTCCGCCTCTGAATTGCATCAATGTCTTCCTTGAGTCTGACCTGGAACAGGATTCCAAACACTCGGGCAGTAGTCAAGAATAGGTCCCACCAGCGTCCTATTTGAGGTCCCCTTTCCTAAAACTCTCCCAATTAACCGAAATCGACCCTTCGCATTCCCTACCATAGTTCTCACATGATTGCTCCATTTCATATAGCTTTTCAGTTACGCCCAGATATTTAAACGACTCGACTGTGTCAAGCAGAACATTACTAACGCTGTACTCGACACGTTCTTCCTACTCATCCGGATTAATTTACAGTTCTCCACATTTAGAGCCAGCTGCCATTCATCACACCTTCTATAAATTTTGCCTAAGTCGTCTTGCATCTTCCTAATATCACTCGACTTCGACTCCTTACCCTACGCCACAGTATCATCAGTAAATATCCGCAGACTGCTGCTCACCCTCTCCGCTAAATCATTTATGTACACAGGGTGTTACAAAAAGGTACGGACAAACTTACAGGAAACATTCCTCACACACAAATAAAGAAAAGACGTTATGTGGACATGTGTCCGGACACGCTTAATTTCCATGTTAGAGCTCATTTTAGTTTCGTCAGTATGTACTGTACTTCCTCCGTTCATCGCCAGTTGGCCCAATTGAAGGAGGGTAATGTTGACTTCGGTGCTTGTGTTGACATGCGACTCATTGCTCTACACTACTAGCATCAAGCACATTAGTACGTAGCATCAACAAGTTAGTGTTCATCACGAACGTGGTTTTGTAGTCAGTGCAATGTTTACAAATGCGGAGTTGGCAGATGCCATTTGATGTATGGATTAGCACGGGGCAATAGCCGTGGCGCTGTAAGTTTGTATCGAGACAGATTTCCAGAACGAATGTGTCCCGACAGGAAGACGTTCGAAGCAATTGATCGGCGTCTTAGGGAGCACGGAAAATTCCAGCCCATGACTCGCGACTGGGGAAGACCTAGAACGATGAGGACACCTGCAATGGACGAGGCAATTCTTCGTGCAGTTGACGATAACCCTAATGTCAGCGTCAGAGAAGTTGCTGCTGTACAAGGTAACGTTGACCACGTAGCTGTATGGAGAGTGCTACGGGAGAACCAGTTGTTTCCATACCATGTACAGCGTGTGCAGGCACTGTCAGCAGCTGATTGGCCTCCACGGGTACACTTCTGCGAATGGTTCATCCAACAATGTGTCAATCCTAATCTCAGTGCAAATGTTCTCTTTACGCATGAGGCTTCATTCCAACGTGATCAAATTGTAAATTTTCACAATCAACATGTGTGGGCTGACGAGAATCCGCACGCAATTGTGCAATCACATCAACACAGATTTTCTGTGAACGTTCGGGCAGACATTGTTGGTAATGCCTTGATTGGGCCCCGTGTTCTTCCACCTACGCTCAATGGAGCACGTTATCATGATTTCATACGGGATACTCTACCTGTACTGCTAGAACATGTGCCTTTACAAGTACGACACAACATGTGATTCATGCGCGATGGAGCTCCTACAAATTTCAGTCGAAGTGTTCGTACGATTCTCAATAACAGATTCGGTGACCGATGGATTGGTAGATCCGGACCAATTCCTTGCCTTCCATGCTCTCCTGACCTCACTCTCTTGACTTTCATTTATGGGGGCATTTGAAAGCTCTTGTCTACGCAACCCCGGTACCAAATGTAAAGAATCTTTGTGCTCGTATTGTGGACGGCTGTGATACAATACGCCATTCTCCAGGGCTGCATCAGAGCATCAGGGATTCCATGCCACGGAGGGTGGATGCGTGTATCCTCGCTAACGGAGGACATTTTGAACATTTCTTGTAACAAAGTGTTTGAAGTCAGGCTGGTACGTTCTGTTGCTGTGTGTTTCCATTCCATGATTAATGTGATTTGAAGAGAAGTAATGAAATGAGCTCTAACATGGAAAGTAAGCGTTTCCGGACACATGTCCACATAACACATTTGCTTTCTTTGTGTGTGAGGAATGTTTCCTGAAAGTTTGGCCGTAACTTTTTGTAACACCCTGTACAGCAAACAAGGGTGGTCCTGTTATAGTTCCCTGGTGCACTCCTGACGTTACCCTTGTCTCTCATGACTACTCGCCTTCGAGGACAAGATACTGGGTTCTATTACTGAAGAAATATTCGAGCCACTCACGTATCTATGAACTTAATCCATATATTCGTAACTTCGTTAACAGCCTGCAGCACCGTGTCAAATGCTTTTCGGAAATCTAGAAATATGGTATCTGCCTGTTGCCCTTCATCCGTTGTTCGCAGTACGTTACGTGAGAAAAGGGCAAACTGAGTTTCTTACGAGCGATGCTTTCGGAAACGATGCTGATTCGTGAACATAAGCTTCTCAGCCTCAAGAAAGTTTATTATATTCATACTGAGAATATTTTAAGTACTCTGCCGTAAACCGAACTTACAGATATTGGTCTGTAATTTTGCGGGTTCGTTCTTTTACCCTTCTTATATACTGGAGTCACTTGCGATTTTTGCCAGTCATATGGGACTTTGTGCTGGGCGAGAGATTCACCATATATGCAGGCTATGTAACGCCAATGTCATAGAATACTCTTTGCGAAATCGAATTGCGATTCCATCCGGACCTGGTGATTTATTTGCTTTCAGAGCGTTCAATTGTTTCTCTACGCCAGGGATGCTTATTTCTCTATCGCCCTACGGTCCACTGTCAAATGACGGTATGTTTGTACGATTCTCCCGTGTGAACGATTTCTTGAACGTGAAATTTAGAACTTCCGCCTCTTACCTCCTTCGTCAATGTGGGAACGAAATTTCCCATCCTGTTTTCTCCACACCTCACTCTCCACTGAAGTTGAAGAGTAAGTTACAAGGGAAACTCTCCACGGCCCCCCCCCCCCCCCCCCCCCCCTACGGATTGGTGGTAAGAAGAAGGCCCAGTGGACAACCCGTCAAAAAGTGAACACGAATCAAGCATGAAAACAGGAAGCAGGTGTACTGAACTGTACAAAAAATCCCAAAATAGAAACAGTATACGGTCCATGCACATGACATGCAGTAAAGGGAAGACTGGTTCCACTATGGTGTCGTGGATGAGTGGCCACGGTGTTGGACTGGCAGTCGGGTAAAGGGGCGAGTTGTGTGCATATCTCGCTGTTACTATTTTTTTTTCTGTTCACTGTATTCAAATTTGTGTCTGTGACGAAGTGTAACGGACGTTTGCAACAGCGAGGTGTAAGGAAGGGACCTATAATGAAAGTTGATTCTGCACAACTACTTTATTAGCAGTCGAAAGAAATGCCTTTCGAATGGGACCCAACTCGCTTTATTTGTTCATGAGACCCAGAAAATATTAGATACAGGCCCCCAGGTAGATGCTATTTTCCTTGACTTCCGGAAGGCATTCGATATAATTCCGCACTGTCGCCTGATAAACAAAATAAGAGCCTACGAAATATCAGACCAGCTGTGTGGCTGGATTGAAGAGTTTTTACCAAACACAACACAGCATGTTGTTCTCAATGGTGAGACGTCTACAGACGTTAAAGTAACCTCTTGGGTGCCACAGGGGAGTGTTATGGGACCATTACTTTTCACAATATATATAAATGACCTACTAGATAGTGACGGAAGTTCCATGCGGCTTTTCGCGGATGATGCTGTAGTATACAGAAAATTTGCAGCATTAGAAAATTGTAGTGAAATGAAGAAAGAAGGATCCTTTATTGTATGATTATATGATAGCGGAACAAACACTGGTACAGTTACTTCTGTAAAATATCTGGGAGTATGCGTGTGGAACGATTTGAAGTGGAATGATCATATAAAATTAATTGTTGGTACGATGGGTACCAGATTGAGATTCATTGGGAGAGTCCTTAGAAAATGTAGTCCATTAACAAAGGAGGTGGCTTACAAAACACTCGTTCGACCTATACTTAAGTATTGCTCATCAGTGTGGGATCCGTACCAGGTCGGGTTGGCGGAGGAGATAGAGAAGATCCAAAGAAGAGCGGAGCGTTTCGTCACAGGGTTATTTGGTAAGCGTGATAGCGTTACGGAGATGTTTAGCAAACTCGTGTGGCAGACTCTGCAAGAGAGGTGCTCTGCATCGCGGTGTAGCTTGCTGTCCTGGTATCGAGAGGGTGCGTTTCTGGAAGAGGTATCGAATATGTTGCTTCTCCCGAGGAGATCACGAATGTAAAATTAGAGAGATTCGAGCACGCACGGAGGCTTTCCGGCAGTCGTTCTTCCCGTGAACCATACGCACCGTTGGGTGGCTTGCGGAGTATAAATGTAGATGTAGCTTTGTTAATAATAATTTATATATATGGCAATAATGTTAGACAGCTCATCTCACTATCGTGAATTCGACGCTGTCTTTAGATTTTATGTAGCATGTCTGGAAGCAGTTTCAGTGCTTTCAGTGTATATCTGAAGTTTCAGTTTCAACATAAGCGGTTTCTGGGCCAACTTGTTTGATTTCCTCAAGTACTTTCTTCACTGCCACCTTGGAACCTCTACTGGCCGAGCGGCACCTGCACGCCCTCTTACAGCTGGCTACAATAATCTGGGTGCTCTGCCCAGCAGCAGCCTACCTGGTCCAGTCACTTCACGGAAACTTGCCAGCCACAAATTACGCAACAACATACTCCGCTTTTATATACAGGTCTTAGAGGTATAAGTGCAGATCTTTTCATTGGTGACTGAGGACAGTGTACTGAACAATATTACATCAATATTTATTTCATTTGCAGACTAATAATTATAGCTTTAGGAGCAGTGTGTTTTTAAGTTCGTTGTACCTCCCAGTACATGTGGCAAGAGCAAGCCGTTAACGCTTATTTTCCCTATGCTGGAGCAGTTACTACAGTGCGGAAAATGTAAGGTAGTAAATTATGTGACGTGTTGGCGGGAAGACGGTTAGACCCAGAGAAAAAACAACTAACACACTGAAGTGGATACATATTAAGACACCAATGATTACAGTATCTGTACTTACACTCTAAGATCCTATATAATGCTTAGCAGTCTCGCTGCTCGTAATGTCAGGAGTTTCTGATATTATACAGACGCTTCTCTCTAATAGCCGGCATTCGTCTTTCACATATTTATGCACGTTTCTACGGTTTTTCATTTCTGTTTGGCCTTGTTGCGCTTTCTGGCAGTCTCAATGTGTAGACGTCCGTATTCCCATTTGCCTGTTTCGTTTGCTCCATTTTTACATTTTATGCTTTCAGCAATTAGATTCAGCATCTGTTGCATTATCCAGCGATTTTTACTACTCCTTATATTTTTGCCCATTCGATGTTTTGTTGCCTTTACTATTTTACCTCTTGAAGATATCCATTCACGTTCTACTGTATTTATTTGTTTTGTTTCAGTGGATTATTGCCTAATACTCCATCAAAAGCTCTGCAATCTCTGCTCTGTTTAACTTATTCACGTCGCATCTCCTTAATTTCTTCCCTCTTCGTAATTTCTTCTGTATTGAACTGTAGTTCGTAAGTAATTATTTATGCTTGGAGTATGCCTCTTCTCCTGGATATGTTTTTCAGTTTAAAATCTGGTCTCTAAATTTTTTTCTTACTATTATATAATCTATCTGAACCCATATGATATGTCCAGGTGTCTTCCATGTATACAGCTTTCTTTCATGAGTCTTAAGCCAAGTGTTGGCAATGATTAAATCGTGTTCAGAGGGAAAAAACTCTGCCAGGCAGCTTCTCCTTTCATTCATTTCCCACAGTTGATTATCAGTCCCCAATCACAAATTTTCGCCTCCCTTAACGATGTGAATAATTTATTTTTTCTTATCATGCATTACTTCAGTTTCTTCATCAGTCGTGGAGATAGTAGGTGTGAAAACTCGTACTGCCATAGTGCGGTGTTGACTACAGTGTTTATAATAATTCATTCGCATTCCTGTTTTCTTATTCATTTTTAGACCCACTCGTGATCTTTACCACTTCCCACTATATCTACATTCCACATGTCTGTTTCTGATTATAAATTCTCTGAGATGCCTTCGAGATTAAGGGATCCGTGTTTCCACGTTCCGAGGACCAAAGAATGTGAGTGTCTAGCTATTAAGAACTAATCTGAAAAGTTTGTTTTCCGATCCAGTGACGTAGTCTTATGTGTTTACTCCGTACGAAGACATCTCTGGAAATGTTCTGAATTGCCAGTTTGTCACAACACACCGAGGAGCAGTTGTATTAGAGATTAGAAATAGTGCACGATTCTCATCGAGCGGCACTGAATAATGTGGGACATAGCTTCCGAAATAATTCATTTTAGTTGTCGAGTATTTTGAGTCAACTGTCTGACCTAGACCTATCATATTTAAGGTCAATTTCTAAACATATATAGTAACTTTCTAGTTGCTTGTTACCATAGCATTGGTGTAAGGTAATATTTTTCAGCGTTTCAGTCTTTGTATACTCTACCTCTATTACAAAAAGTCCGAAGACCTTTCGATGAAACTGCACTTCAGATCTCGCTGAGTCTCAGTTCACAGAAGGGAAATGGCGTTCCTTCTCATTCAAAAAGCATATCATTACAAATGCATTACGTCAGGAAATCTCTCTAGTTTTCTCTTTCTATTCGATAACAGAAAATTTTTGCACGGGAGGGGTTTACGTGAATTGAGCGAATTTCTTAGATGACGATCTGCAGTCATTGCATCTATTTTGTATGACGCCAGGCTGCGCATCTGAGAGTATGTGACTGCAGTGAAGACCATTTGCTGTCTCCCGTTAAACTGAGCCAAATAAGGAAATTGATCGAGTTGCAACGGGACATTTGTATGTGTCTACAGTTCACACATTCCGTCGGCGAAATTCCACAGGAAGCACATCCACCATGACTCACAGTTAATTATGTTCCTGTGAAGCACAGATTCTGTAGGGCAAGAGCCTAATTGACAGGTATTACCGAACTGATGATCGCGCGGCTACCCAGAAGTTAATGATTACAAGAGCGACTGAGCGGCGTTAGTGATGCAGAGCCATCAGTACCTCGATGACCAGAAGAAGATCATTTAATTAGTGATTAACCACGCTACATAGTGAGGCTCTTTGGTGGGCTTGTGCAGACTCGGTGCAGGAAATTTACCTAAATGTGTTGTGATGTCAGTGAAATTCAGCTGACGTAGTGTGGTGGAATGAAGTTACGTTTCCTGATATGAAGTCGGATCAGTATTTACAATCAAAGATTAAAAACTAGCAGGTGTTTATGAAAGTATTTTAGACTATAGGATACCTCCCATTCTGTAGCAACAATTGCAAACGAGGCCGATTCTACATAAGCACAATACTGCTCTTATGAAGCTGCCCCGACAGCCCCGCGCGTTCGGATGGCGATCTGGCATTTGCGGGGTGAATACCGGGCTGGTACGTAAGTCCCATCTCAGGTACACGGTTCACAAATATTTGGAAACCGTTCGCACACTGTCACATGGAATAACACCAGATACTAGGTGCAGACAACTGGTGAACTGGGGCAGTACAATATTTCCAGGTCCAATAATTAACATGCCGATCCCGTAATGGTACGGGATAAAGGCCAGGAAAGAGAATAAGGCTATACTGCTGTTGTGCACTTTCTAAGGACCATTACATCATGTTTAGATGTAACAGCTCCACTGAGAAGTAGCAAGTCCCGATATGAACATCATCAAACAGACCTGGAATGCACTTGAGCGTCGGTTGCGTGTCGAATCATTTCCCTCGAAAACACAATAATAAACAGTTTCAGTACCCAGAAGCAGGCCTTTCCGTTCTTTTCTTATACTAGTCTTTGCTCCGTATCGTATGCTCTCCACTTCGAACTGACGTTAGTTACTAACCTTTCGCCACCCCTTCAATTGATGTGCAAGGTGCTTCCTTTCAGAATGATGGCCCACGAACCTTTTGGTGCTCATCTGCCTAGCTCTTCGCCAGGTGCACCTACTTGTTTGCAGGGTTGCCTACTCTCATTCTGGCTGCGTGACAAGTGTTATTTTCTCCAGTCGGCAGTAGAAAAATCTTTTGGCTTATACCATTGGAGTGATTCTATTCCCACGTTCCTTACCTTACTTTGCTATTTTGGTACTTCACCATCATCTCTGTATTATAAAAATCCAGATATCTGCATGTATTTTCTTTTTATGCCAAATACGACTTTTAGGCTGAAAACCTCCAACATGTTCCATTTAGGTGAACTCTTACGCTAACTAAGTGATCTCCTTTATGAAAGATCTAATCGCCATTTGACTGTACAACAGGTTTGATTTCAAAATCTAGATTTCAGCCTTAGACCATTTTTAAGTGTTACAAGTATCGAAAATCATGAGACTTGAGTAAAACACAAGTCGGCGTCAGGTTTTTTTTCCTTTATTGAATTTCGATTCCCCCCCAAGGGGGCTGGCTGGCAGCAGCTAGCCTACAGACTTTTTAAAACGTAAGAAGAAGATAAAAAACAATAAAAGCAGGCGATAAAACGGTGACTTAAATTGTAAAAACGGCGGAAAATTGTGGAAAGTTAAAACATAAAGCAAAGGGTTGGCAAAGCGAATAAAATACACAGGAAGCAGACAGGTAACATAGTAGACAGACAATTAAAAAACATGGCGACAGTCTGTTTTCTGTTCGCAAGAGATATAAAAATCACGCCCAGCGACAGTATGATGTCCGTTCGCAACACTTCGGAAAAGACGCACAACACTGAACACTCACTGTAAACACTGCACTAAAATGTCGGCACAAAGAGGACACCCCATAGCCAAGGGTAGATGGAGGGGGGGGACAAGGAGGGAGGAGAGGAAATACGAAAGGGGTGGGGGATCAAACGAAGGGAGAGGACTGATAAGGGGGGGGGGGGGGGGGAAGAGCAGGGCAGGCGTGAGAGGGAATGGGAAAAGACAGAGGGTCGGGGTCAGACATGTAGCTTCGGTTATATAAACCAATTTTGTCAAAAGTAAATGCGAGTACATTTGTGTAATAGGCTAATTTACTGACAATTAGCACGACTTATTCACTTGGTATGGTTATGGAATGAAATAACTGTCGAAATCACATATTTAAACTTAACTACACTGTGTCTAAGCAGCCACTGACATTAACATAAGTGAAAAAATGGTCAAAGACCATCACAAAGACATTCCAGTTGGTATACCACAGATCATATGGTGCAAACTGGGATACTGAAGAGACATATTTGACGATGACTTGTGTTCTACCCAAATCTAACGATATTTTTTCTTTTGTATTGGTAACACTTGAAAATGACTAAGTCTGAAATCTAGATTTTAGAATAACATCTGTTGTACACTCAAACGGCCGTTATATCTTTCAAAAAGTTTTATCTAATTGTGGCTCCACACCAAAGTAAAAAACTCTGCTGTGCCTTTGCCTTCGAAGCACACAGATCTTCATTGTAGGCCTACTAATAATCTAACAAGCTACACTGAAGGAATGACTTTGTTTTCCACGAACTGTACTTCGCGCAACACTCAACAAAAAACATTCATTGTATCGTGAGAACTATTTTGTGTTGCGTTCAACTGGTCAATAAACAGGTCTCTCGCACTCAAACGTAAAGATACAGCGAAATACTTGGGACAGAGCATGCTGGAGATGCAAGTAAGCGCACAGGTGACAGAAGTCGAATGGTGCATCGAAATCACCGTTTGAGCATTTTCTGTGATGACATTTTTTAATGAATTGGTTTTCGGATTGTACCCACGCAGCCATCTCAAGAAGGGAAAGACGATACGAGTGTACCATGGCTCGAAGTCATGTGAAGCCAGGTAGGTGACTTTAGTTTCTTTAATGATGATACGAAGATAAGGACAACACAGCAGCCAGTCTCCAACTGGGGAAAATCTTCGACTCGGCCGGGAATCGATCCCGGACGCCTTTGTTTAGCCAACTGCTGCGCTGACAAAGCAGTTACGTAGGCGCACACGTGTTGGGCAGTTCTCCTATTTATTAGCAGGGTTCAATTCCGTGTCAGTTGTATAAATATTTTCCAGTACACTTTTATTTCTTCCACCGCCTATTACTTACGGTAACGTCTAGAAAAGCAATAAATATAATAACCTATTCAGTTAGGGTGATAAAATAAGTGAAGAAAAATATTTTATCCTGCTTTTTTATTGTTACACATAGTTAAATGATAAAGTAGATTGTTTTAATTTTTATTTTTTTATTTTTTCACAATATTTTAAGTACACACGTGTGTATCTCCGGTCTTATCCCGCAGAAGAAAGAATATTTTATAAGACATATTAAAGCTTTTGTTCGTGGAATTTTCCAATGCCTTTATGGCCTTCGCCAGGTGGTAAATTGGAGGTTATGTCCATCCGAGTGACTTTTTCTCCAGCTGACGTTATATGGCAGGTAGAGATTCCGCGAGGGCAAACCGTCAAATGAAAAAGAAATTATGGTGCATTTGACTTCTAATGCAGCTATTCTTACGTCTTGGGGTCAAATTCAGAGAAGGCAGTCTGTTAGTGTAGCGAAGTGCGTCACTCCACAGACATGGAAAAGCGACCGAACTGCGAAAGTTAATATGCACAACAACAGCAGATAGCCTCATTGCCACTTCGATCGAGATGATAGAGGTACGGCAGACAAATAAAAAGAGCAAGAAGAGATCATGGAAAGAGCCCCTAATTCTCCTAACTTTAAACATAACACAGGATGGGTGATCATCACAGCCGGCCGTGGTGGCCGAGCGGTTCTAGGCGCTACAGTCTGGAACTGCGCGACCGCTACGGTCGCTGGTTCGAATCCTGCCTTGGGCATGGATGTGTGTGATGTCCTTAGGTTAGTTAGGTTTAAGTAGTTCTAAGTTCTAGGGGACTGATGACTTCAGAAGTTAAGTCCCATAGTGCTCAGAGCCATTTGAACCATTTTCTCGATCATCAGAAATGACGTAGATGGCTGCCATGCAGGCGACCCGGGTCCGATTTCTGGGACTGCCAAGGATTTTTCACTGGTGGGAGGACTGGTACGGGGTGAACTCAGCCTTGCAATGCCGACTGTGGAACTACGAGTGGTAGTGCCTCCACCGTCTGGAATGTTTGCAAAATGCCAGACACCGCAAGGTTGGTTCAAATGGCTCTGAGCACTAAGGGACTTAACTCCTAACGTCATCAGTCCCCTAGAACTTAGAACTGCTTAAACCTAACTAACCTAAGGACATCACACACATCCATTCCCGAGGCAGGATTCGAACCTGCGACCGTAGCGGTCACGTGGTTTCAGACTGTAGCGCCTAGAACCACTCGGCCACCGCGGCCGGCTAACTGAAGTTCCAGTTTCAAAACGCTGTAGAAAGAGAACCACTGCTTAGAATGACGTGAAATTGAAACATCATATTATTGACGAAGGGGAAATCATCATGGAACAAAAAAGAAATTAACTAAAATTTTACCAATAGATGGCGCTGTAAGCATCTCAACGAAAATGGTGTCGGCTACAAATCACAGATGAATCTCAGTACGATGGATATAGGTTTCTACCTCTCTAAGCTGGGAGAAAGAAAATGAATTAACGGAACATACCTGACTCCTTCGGTTTTGCACATGACATTTTTACTTTTTGTTTCTAGTGCAGACAAACGTCAACGGCTAATGAAAGAATTTAACAGAGAAAGTTGGTCTGAAAATTAAATGTAAAAAGACTAGAATAATCATGTATAATCAACCCTTCGAAAACAAAAATAAAAAAATTAGAAGTGAAAGCTCAGAGCCTGTTCTTGATTTTTTAAATTTAGAACAACTGAAGAAAACGTCTGGGCAGATGTCAAAATTAGTAAACAGAAGAGTAGAAAAGACATGGGGTGCTTTTGGTTGGATAAATATAGTTTTGAAAACTAACTTCTGAAGTTTCTGAGAAGAAAAGTTTACAATAAGTGTATATTAACGGTACTGACTTACGGTAGTGACCCACGGACTTTTAGTGTGAACATTATTCATAAACTGAGGTGGATTCGGCTACCAATGGAAAGACGTGTGTCGGGAATTATTGCGTGATATTTCAAAAGCAGACAAATAGATGAGGGGACAGACAGGAGCTATGGACGAAATTATAACTGATATGCAGATGGGTTGTACATGTGGCTAAACGAATATATTGTAGATAGATCAAGAGTCATTTGCTGCATTCCAAGAGATAAGAAAATTTCAAGGAAGTCCTTATGGCAGGACCGTGGATGATATTAGGAAACATACAGGAACCACATGGACCAGTATAGCTATAGACTGTAATGCATGGGTAAATCTAGAGGACGTCAAGTGGTTAATGATGAGGTCGACGTCTTTCGAATAAACAACCTGCTCCACTTACTGTTCTACTTACACACAATAAATACAGGCTGGGCTAATTATTGTTGTTGTTGTTGTGGTCTTCAGTCCGAAGACTGGTTTGATGCAGCTCTCCACTCTGCTCTATCCTCTGCAAGCCTCTTCATCTCCGAATAACTGGTGCAACCTACATCCTTCTGAATCTGCTTACTGTATTCATCTCTTTGTCTCAGTCTACGATTTCTACACCACAGAATCCCCTGCTGTCACCCGATCCTTTCTTCTAGTCGGGTTGTGGCACAAATCTCTTTTCACCCCAATTCTATTCAGTATCTTCTCATTAGTTACGTGATCTGCTCACCTAATCATCAGCATTCTTCCGTAGCACCACATTTCAAAAGCTTCTATTCTCTTCTTGTTCATCTTATATCCCCCTTTCAAGTCACTGTTCATTCCGTCCAACTGTTGTTCCTAGTTCTCTTCTGTAGCTGATAGAATTACAGTGTCATTGGCAAACTTCAAAGGTTTTATTTGTTCTCTCTGGATTTTAATTCCTGTTCCAAACTTTTCTTTGATTTTCTTTACTGGTTGCTAGATGTGCATATTGAATAACATCAGGGATAGGCTACAATCCTGTCCCACTCTCTTTTCAGCCACTGCTTCCCTTTCATGCCCGTAGACTCTTATGACTGCCGTCTGGCTGCAGTACAACTTGTAATTAGCCTTTCAGTCCCTGTATTTTAGCCGGTCGTTGTGGCCGTGCGGTTCTAGGCGCTTCAGTCTGGAACCGCGTGACTGCTACGGTCGCAGGTTCGAATCCTGCCTCGGGCATGGATGTGTGTGATGTCCTTAGGTTAGTTAGGTTTAAGTAGTTCTAAGTTCTAGGGGACTAATGACCATAGATGTTAAGGCCCATAGTGCTCAGAGCCATTTTTGAACCTGTCTTTTACTCCTGCTAATTTTAGAATTTCAAAGGCAGTATTCCAGTCAAAAATTTCAAGAGCTTCCTTTAAGTCTAGAAATGCTATAAACATAGATTTGCCTTTCCTTGACCTATCTTCTAAGATAAATCGTAGGGTCAGTATTGCCTCGTGTGTCCCTACATTTCTCCGATTGTAATTCTGTCAGAGACAGCAAAGGACTTGGAAGAGCAGTTGAACGGAATGGACAGTGTCTTGAAAGGAGGGTATAAGATGAACATCAACAAAAGCAAAACGAGGATAATGGAATGTAGTCAAATTAAGTCGGGTGATGGTGAGGGAATTAGATTAGGAAATGAGACACTTAAAGTAGTAAAGGGGTTTTGCTATTTGGGGAGCAAAATAACTGATGATGGTCGAAGTAGAGAGGATATAAAATGTAGACTGGCAATGGCAAGGAAAGCGTTTCTGAAAAAGAGAAATTTGTTAACATCGAGTATAGATTTAAGTGTCAGGAAGTCATTTCTGAAAGTATTTGTATGGAGTGTAGCCATGTATGGAAGTGAAACATGGACAATAGCTACGGTGGCAGGCTCGAATCCTGCCTCGGGCATGGATGTGTGTGATGTCCTTAGGTTAGCTAGGTTTAAGTAGTTCTAAGTTCTAGGGGACTGATGACCACAGCAGTTGAGTCCCATAGTGCTCAGAGCCATTTGAACCATGGACAATAAATAGTTTGGACAAGAAGAGAATAGAAGCTTTCGAAATGTGGTGCTACAGAAGAATGCTGACGATTAGATGGGTAGATCACACAACTAACGAGGAGGTATTGAATAGGATTGGGGAGAAGAGAAGTTTTTGGCACAACTTGACTAGAAGAAGGGATCGATTGGTAGGACATGTTCTGAGGCATCAAGGGATCACCAATTTAGTATTGGAGGGCAGCGTGGAGGGTAAAAATCGTAGAGGGAGGCCAAGAGATGAATACACTAAGCAGATTCATGGGGATGTAGGTTGCAGTAGGTACTGGGAGATGAAGATGCTTGCACAGGATAGAGTGGCATGGAGAGCTGCATCAAACCAGTCTCAGGACTGAAGACCACAACAACAACAACACATATTTCTTGAAGCATGATGATAGTTCGCCTGTCTCACACATCTTGTACGCCATATGGAAGAGGTTTGTCATTGCTGGGTCTCCTGAGCCATCAGTAGTTCTGACGGAATGTCCTCTCCCAGGGGCCCTGTTTCGGCTTAAGTCTTTCAGTGTTCTGTCAAATTCTTCTCATAGTATCATACCTTCTATCTCATCTTTATCTACGTCCTCTTCTATTTCTATAACATTGCCTTCAAGTTCATCTCTTTTGTATAGACCCTCTACATACTCCTTCCACCTTTCACCTTTCTCTTCTTTGCTTAGAGCAGGTTTTCCAACTCAGTTCTATATATTCATACAGCTGGTTCAGCCGGCCGCGTTGGCCGAGCGGTTCTAGGCGCTTCAGTCCGGAACCGCGCGACTGCTGCGGTCGCAGGTTCGAATCCTGCCATGGGCATGGATGTGTGTGATGTCCTTAGGTTAGTTATGTTTAAGTAGTTCTGAGTTCTAGGGGACTGATGACCTCAGATGTTAAGTCCCATAATGCTCAGAGCCATTTGAACCATTTGTACAGCTGGTATCTATCTTTCCCTAGTGAAATATACTGCTAAATCCTTACACTTGCCCTCTAGCCACTCCTGTTTAATTATTTTGCACTCCCTGTCGATCTCATTTTTTAGATGTTTATATTCCCTTTCGCCTGCTTCATTTGCTGTATTTTTATATTTTCTCTTTTCATCAATTAAATTCAGTTTCTCCTGTATTGTCCAAGGATTTCTTCTAGGCCTTGTCCTTCATCCTCTGCCCTCTGCTGGCTTCACTATTTCATCTCTTAAAGCTACCCATTCATCTTCCACTGTATTCCTTTTCCCTGTTCTCGACAACCGTTGCCTAATGCTCCCTCTGAAACTCTCAAAGCTGTGATTCTTTCAAGTTATCCAGGTCCAACTCCTTAATTTCCTACCTTTTTGCAAGTTCTTCACTTTTAATCTACAGTTCATAACCAATAAATTGTGGCCAGAGTTCGTATCTGCTTCTTAAAATATCTTACAATAATCTGTACCCATATCCTTTTTTAAATTTTCTAACCTAACATTCCACGCTCCGATCCTTAGAATGCCAATTTTGTTTCTCCTAATGACGACATCCTCCAGAGTAGTTTCCGCCTGGAGACCCTGAAGAGGGAATATTTTACCCCCGGAATACTTTACCCAAGAGGACACCATCACCATTTAACCTTACAGGAGAGCTAATCAGTTATCCAGACTGTTGCCCCTGCAGCTACTGAAAAGGCTACTGCCTCTTTTCAGGAAGCACACGTTTGTCTGGCCTCTCAACGTATACCTCTCCGTTGTAGCTGCATCTACGGTACGGCTATCTACCGGTATATCGCTGAGACACGCGAGCCACTCCACCGACGGCAGGGTCAGTGGTTCATGGGGAGGGGTGCTAATTATTATCAAACGAGAATGTGAAGGTGTTTATCTGGGCCATCGTATGGCCTGATGGATGAAACACTATATTAAACGCCATATGGGTGGAAGATGGGTGGAAGATTCTGTCAAAAGAGTGGGTATTCAGCATTCATCAACCTACTTCGTCCCAGGGCGATTTCGTCACACAGAATCGTACACCGCTGCAGCAAACCGATAACGAATACAAAACGAGGCTCCAACAAGAAAAAATCGATACCTGCAACAAACATCAGAACATGGATTTGTGAGAAATCCGAAACTGGTCATGTGGTTTGATTGAAATAAATATTTTTAAACCATACTTGTGGCAGATTGCTGTTTCAATTATAAAACTGATACAGTTATGTTCGCCATTTGCGGGCAAGTAAACGCAAAACTGAGCAACACCCAGAAAAATACTGACCTCTACCATTTTCCAAGACGAGAGGAGTTATTAGCAAAGGTAGCAGGGGGGCAATATTTCTACAAAATAGATTTAACAGTGCATACTTACAGATACACAGAAATGACTAGTGATAATTATACCATATGGACTTTATTGGTATAATAGACTACCTTTTGGTGTCGCAAGTGTGCTGAGCATATTTCAAAGGTACTCGGAGCAACTATCCAGATGATTCCTCAATGCATTAATAACCTGTATCACATTATCAACACGGAGCCAATAAAAATTACCATCTTCAAAATCTACAAGTCCTCTTTGATAGTCTTCAGTAAAATGGGTTACCGCTTCATTTGGGCATCTGTAGTTTTTGTTTTTCAAACTTACTGTCACGTACACTGGGTGGCCGAGCGATTCTAGGCGCTTCAGTGTGGAACCGCGCGACCGCTACGGTCGCAGGTTCGAATCCTGCTTCGGACGTGGATGTATGTGCTGTCCTTAGGTTAGTAAGGTTTAAGTAGTTCTAAGTTCTAGGCGACTGATGACTTCAGATGTTATGTCCCATTGTGCTCAGAGCCATTTGAACCATTTTTTTTGTCACGTACACTGCTGGAAAAAAAATTAGTACACCCTTTCAGAGGGTTCCAGCTCACTCATGATTTATTGCTACAACAGTACATGTGGAGTACATGTAATGATTACATTTACAGTTCAACAACACAAGCGGTTCTGAGGTACCCGGTATCAATTCATGCTGAAACAACCATAACAATATGTGTTATAGCATCCACAGGCGGCAATGCAAGCGCTGACTATGGCATCCAGTCGATCTTAAAGATGGCATATACTGTCCAAGGATACTTTATGTCACGCCTGCTCGACCTGTTCTCGTAATTTTGAAAGAGCTGTTGGTTAACGAGTTACACAAGTCACTTCTCATAGCACCATATCCCTCATATTCTCGATTAGAGACAAGTCCAAAGATAGTGCTGGCCAAGGGAGTTGCTGCACTTGTTGCAGACCACGTTGAATTTCAAGGGCAGTGTGTGGGCGAGCATTATCCTGTTAGAGCAACACATCACTTTCATGTTACAAGAATGGCAAAAGAACGTATCTAACAACATTCTGCACGTACCAAGTGCCGGTTAGTGTCCCTTCCAGAAACAACAAAGGTGAAGGAGAGTTGTAGCTTATCACACACAAGACCACAAGGCCTGGGATGGGATCAGCGTGTCTTGGACGGATGCACTCTACAAGACAGTGCTCACCAGGACAAGGTCGTTCGTGCAAACGACCATCACTTGCGCGCAGGAAAATCTGCTCTCCTCGCTGAAGACCACGGCGCGCCATTTCACCTATCAAGTGGTACTCTGACGGCAACAGTCGAACTGTGCACGTCGATGCTGTGGCATCAGTGGAAGAAGGCTACACAGGCATGCCTGTAGTCCCACGGCCAATAACTGGTTCGCAACAATTCTTGTTGATACGTCTGGGTTCACAAGCCCTCTTATCTGTTATGTAGTACCTGTTGATCTACCACTGCTGTCCTTACAATACCATGATCCGAGTGGGCGTCTGTGCAGGATGGATGTCCAGAAACTTGTCTACAGGCACGAGAATGTCCACGTGACCACTGACACAAGCATCGTTGCACAAATGACAAAGTACATCCAACTTATGTGGCAGTTCTCCGAAAGGATGATCCCACCACACGTAAGGCCACAATTTGATCCCTTTCAAACTCGCTCAGTTGGCTGCAGGAAGCACGAGTTCGTCTCCGTGGCGCGTTTGTCTGCTTGCTTCGCGTATTTGCACCACACTGAGCCTTCAGGCTGTGAGAATTCTCTATTAAAGAGTAGACACAGATGGCGCTCTGGTAAGGATGCCACTGAGCTAGATGTTGGCGGGCGACATTGAAACCATTATCATGCTATCCCCCAGATAGCATATGACGTTGCGGCGGCGCGGTTCTTTCCGTCCCTTTACGACGGACCTGCACCTACCTGTGAACATTGTCTCAGCAGATCATCAGTAGGAAAGCCGAGTGAAACCTACTGTACTTCGACGTGAACCAGGCTGCAATTTAAGTCACTAATCTACGTTTCGGGAGAAAGTTTTCACACAAATGAAAGTTTTGAAATTTTGTCCTCAATTAATATAATCTGAAACTTTGGTGAATAAGTATCACAGCCAAGCCGGTGCTAGTCTTAAGACAGTCACTCACAATCCCTTTCACTCACGTTAGCAAGTTTATGGTGTTGCATTTCCCGAAAACGTAATAGCTACAAAAATACTGATTGGTTTTGATTGATAATGCACGTCAAATATTAAGTCTGTCGGTACCAAATGCAGTCAATTTTTAGCCACCGACCTGCTCAATACGCCACGACGAATATGTGTCTTATCTCGTCACACAATTCACTTAAAAATTCCGAAATTTCTACATACACATCGGAATAATTACGCCGTCAGTTTCCAACACTTTTCACATGTATGAAACACTGCTAGATCCGGCAAATTATCATTTCCATCGGAACTACTACTGCACACGTCCGATCTCTTTCATGGCTATGCTTCGACTCCTCTCTAGAACACTGTAAGTCTTCTCTACCAGCAGAGAAAAGCGCGCGAAGAATATTGCTTTACCATTGGTCAGTTTACTCAACAGCCAATAGCAAAACAACATTCTCCCGCGTCAGTCCGCGCTTTTCATCAATAACCAATTCAAACTAGTAAACCTAACGACTGCACCTTTTACCGACGTAATTATCTAATATGCTGACGTTTTGTTTATGCTTAAATTTATTTATTATTGTTATTTATACCTGAATTAACTTTCCCTTTACCATAAACTTACTTTACAAATCTATTCTACAAAAATCTCTTTTGTTCATCTCCATACTTCTTCGAAATGTTCCCACACTAAATCCTACTAAATTATCTTCATATTAACATTAATCCTCTCACCCATCATTCATACTGCTAAAACACATTTATAACATTTTACATACACAAAAAGACATAATAACACTTTATGAAAATATTAGAACAGTTTATGAAAAACATTCTTTTACTTTAGTGCACTCTATTGGGCACAATCGAAACTAAATCAGTCACCTATCCAATACTGTCCTCTATCGGCTCATACATAAACTACGTGCCCATCCAGTCTCGCCGTCACCATCTGTCACTCTCCAGCTCTGAGACACATCTCCCACTTGACCGCCTCCAAGGCAGGATCGTTATATGGCGCTACGCCTCACCGTCATCAGAACAAAGTCGACGTAGCCTCTCCTTGTGTACAAATTTTTTTCCGGCTGTGTATTTAGAGCACGTACGTATTAAGGAAATATGGGGTAAAAATCAACGGTTGAGAGTATGGATGCAATTGATAACCTGTCTGCCCCCACAAAACTGAAAGAACTACAATTATACGCTGGGAAAGTAACATATTAGGGAAAATTCAAACAACATATTGCTCATAAATATCACCTGTTACGCCAGGTATGTAAAAGGATATCAGTATTAAGGGATCTGCAGCCTGCTGTAAGACCTTTCTTCAATAAGAAGTACCCGTAATTTGCTCTCTGGCTTGCAAACTACACACCAAGAAAATACTGATCATGGTCACCGATATGTCACAATATGGAATTTGGACAGTATTATTGCACACAAATACCAACGGTAGGGAAAAAACCAATAGTGTACACCTCAAAAACATTGTCAGCAATGCAAATGAAATATTCGCAGGTAGAAAAGGAAGCACTGCACATTATGGTGTCAAGATGATCCACATATACATATACAGCACCAAATTTCATTTAATCACGGAGCAAAAGCTGATGAATTTCGTGCTAGGAGGAAAATCGTTAAAGACTAATGTGATTGAACTGTCTCACCTACCCATGGAACAAGACCAAATATTGTTTTCGACTCAGCGATTCTATATGTCAAACAGCACATGATTTCCCTATAATGGGTCTTGAAGCAGCCCAGCCCACAGCGTTAGTTCACAGTGTAACATCACCAGTTCAACAAGGGTGGCCAGAGCAGTTGCCAAAAGGAACAGACGCAGTATATTGTACCTACTTCTCCCTCTGACACTGTCCCAGTTCCTAGGATGATATCCTTAAGTTGGTCAAGGACCATGCAGGATGTCAGGAGGCCGGCCGGAGTGGCCGTGCGGTTCTAGGCGCTACAGTCTGGAGCCGAGCGACCGCTCCGGTCGCAGGTTCGAATCCTGCCTCGGGCATGGATGTGGGTGATGTCCTTAGGTTAGTTATGTTTAATTAGTTCTTAAGTTCTAGGCGACTGATGACCTCACAAGTTTAGTCGCATAGTGCTCAGAACCATTTGAACCAGGATGTCAGGAAGTCATTTCTTCTACACGCTGACCAAGAACTCTCAAGTTGCTCAGTCAGTCATATTGGACCTTGGTCTGCAAGAAATCATTAATGCAATTGTATGCAAGTCACAAGAATGTTCAACTCTTTTCAGACGTATGTCCTGAATCAATCAGTCGCTGCGCATCGTTTTTTCCTTGGCCGTAACCAGAGCACCCATGAGATATAGTGTGAATTGATTACACCAAACCATTCAAAGATGCATTGTGATTTGTTGGTGGATGATCTCTTCAATTTCCCTGATGTCGTCAACACTACCCTTGCAATGATGTAGGCCCTCACAAACATATTCACATAAGAGGAAGTAACCTGCAATTACATCTGACAACTGCCCACTGCTTATGCCTTCTGACCATACTTACAGTAATGGCTGAAGTTTCACACTAACAGTGCCTTTAGTGGTGTGCAAAAAGTATACTAAATCCCTCCCCTCTTTAACTGGCCTATAGGGATGTAAATAACTGGGATGGAATGTGAACTGGTAACAAGGAGAAAGAGTATCTGTGATACGCACCAAAGGCTCCACTATGGAAAGTGTCACCGAAGGCAGGGCTGCAAGCTTTCAGAGGATCCCATACAGCCAAGCTGTTGGCAAGAGGGGTGCACTCAGCCCTTGTGAGGCAAACAGAGGAGGTACTTCATGGAGAAGTAGCGGCTCCAGTCTCATAAACTGACATATGGCCTGGAGAGCGGTGTGCTGACCACATACCCGTCCGTATCCGCATCGCATCCAGTGACGCCTGTGGGCTGAAGATGACACTGGGGCCGGTAGGTACCGTTCTGCCTCCTAAGGCCTATTCGGACGGAGTTTAGTTTAGTTTTAGTCGTACTGGTGCTGTGGTGGACCAGTAGCAGAATGAAATGGAGTGTAGGTTACGTGTGGTCCTTACATGGTGCTGTGTGTGGCGTAGAGGCGACTTCTGATGGTCAGGGTCTCAGTTGATTATGGTGGTGCATCAGGATTTCGCCTGAGGCGTTGCCTATGAGCCTCTGCGAGAGCGGTGCCTACGGTGGTCTCAATTGCCTCGCAATGGCTCACCACCCTGAATAGTACGCATACAGTCGTCAGCTCCATATCACAGCATAATGCAGTCACCACACACTGTATTAGACGAGAGCCATAGTGATTGCTTCGTCTCTTTCTACGGTATCAGACATACGGAAAAATAGCTAGCTCCCGTGTTATACCATACAGATAAGGATTACAAGTCTCTTATTACAGTGATTCCTCAGTTTAGTATCAAAATTCTCTCTCTTACACTTGATATCAGCGTGAGTTAAAACTTTGTATTTTCTTAATGCAAACCTACTAGTATTAGTTAATCAACTATTTATTTTAATTTTAACTCAATAGGACAAGTATAACATTACATGATCATGGAACATATCACTTCATGTAGTGAATACTAGTTATGTACTTTAAATAACTGTTTTAGTAGCTGTGTCTGCAGAAGATTTTTAAATAACGAATAATGAATGTTGAATTGGATGGTTATGGCAATAGGCTAAAGTTAGCAACCACCCTGATACACTCCTGGAAATTGAAATAAGAACACCGTGAATTCATTGTCCCAGGAAGGGGAAACTTTATTGACACATTCCTGGGGTCAGATACATCACATAATCACACTGACAGAACCACAGGCACATAGACGCAGGCAACAGAGCATGCACAATGTCGGCACTAGTACAGTGTATATCCACCTGTCGCAGCAATGCAGGCTGCTATTCTCCCATGGAGACGATCGTAGAGATGATGGATGTAGTCCTGTGGAACGGCTTGCCATGCCATTTCCACCTGGCGCCTCAGTTGGACCAGTGTTCGTGCTGGACGTGCAGACCGCGTGAGACGACGCTTCATCCAGTCCCAAACATGCTCAATGGGGGACAGATCCGGAGATCTTACTGGCCAGGGTAGTTGACTTACACCTTCTAGAGCACGTTGGGTGGCACGGGATACATGCGGACGTGCATCGTCCTGTTGGAACAGCAAGTTCCCTTGCCGGTCTAGGAATGGTAGAACGATGGGTTCGATGACGGTTTGGATGTACCGTGCGCTATTCAGTGTCCCCTCGACGATCACCAGAGGTGTACGGCCAGTGTAGGAGATCGCTCCCCACACCATGATGCCGGGTGTTGGCCCTGTGTGCCTTGGTCGTATGCAGTCCTGATTGTGGCGCTCAACTGCATGGCGCCAAACACGCATACGACCATCATTGGCACCAAGGCAGAAGCGACTCTCATCGCTGAAGACGACACGTCTCCATTCGACGGCCAACACCGCGGTTCCTGGTGTGTCCGCTGTGCCGTGCGTGTGATCATTGCTTGTACAGCCCTCTCGCAGTGTCCGGAGCAAGTATGCTGGGTCTGACACACCGGTGTAAATGTGTTCTTTTTTCCATTTCCAGGAGTGTATTAACCAATAGCTCTAATTGTGTACAGTTTTGGATTATCGTTAAAGGCTCATTGTTTTCGAGATTCTATTTATTTTAGTGATCTACAGTAAGATCTATAAGAATTACATAAACATTTGGTACGCACGTAGAGAAAAATTAATTTTCCAACAGAAAATCCTTAAATAGAGGCTGGAAATCGCATTTGGCCGTAGCCTGTCCTTCCACTTTCGCTATTCCCTGGTATAAGATATAATGTGTGTATCTACTTTACCATCTTTTGACACAATGTTTCTTTACAGTTGTGCGCAAATGTCGCAATAACCTCTAGAGCCAAGTGAATGCTTGGAGGGTGTCTCACATGTATTTATCTAACTAATTAAATGTCCTGACTTACTCATGTGAATGTATTTTGAATGTCAAGTCCCAACAATCACAAATTCATAGAACTTTACTTAACTGTACTAATTTAGTCCACAGAAGAGAAGTTAAATGGGGAGAATAACTGAACAAAATTTGAAGCCTTAGGAATCTATATCTGACATAAAATGCTCCAGGGAGAAATATAAACCAGCAGTAGACATATTAACAAGCTTTAAAAATTTTTATTCACTTATATTCGTGAAAAATTTCCAAGTAATCTATTTTGTGAATCATGTAATAAGTTTTACTTTCATACATAATACATGTGTATATATAATACGGTATGCTACTCTCAAAGACATAAGTCACTGAAGTTTTTTGTGTGGACATAGGATGGAGTCTACTTTTCATGTTTGTCGTACAAATTGGCTAAAGGAAAAGTTAAAAAGAAGCTTCTTTGATGGACTGACGGTGATGATCAAATTCGTAAATAAATTACAAATGAATTATACTAACAGATGAAGAGAATTTTAAAAAACACAACTTCAGTAAATTTTAATTTATTGATATATTTTCTAATTTTGAATGAGTAGTCAAATTAAGGATAAAACTGATGAAAACATTACTATAGCCTTATGAAAGAATCTAAAAATTTAATCTCCATGAAATATCAAATAGCTAATGAATATAATTTTCCAGTAGTAAGTTAAAAGGATAAACAATAAATAGTTTCAGTACTTTTCTACATTTAAGAAGACGGATGCTTCAGTTGTAAAAAGATCTTTAGATCTTTAAGGGAAATATCGCCCAAGAAATTGGAACTTAAAAGTAATTGCGAATGAGCAGAAATAGTAATTGAACTGGCAGATTATTATAAGTCTAATAAGAAAAACATAAGGCATATTATCAAGAAAGAAACTTTTAACTCACAAGAAAGTGAAATTCAGAGTAGTCTTAGCAAACTGAATGATAGTTTTGCAAAGAAATGTATGCTGTTAACCAAGCTACTGAAATACTGAAAATGTTTGAAATGACTGAAGTTCTTAAATACAACTGCGTACAGTCGGAAACATATTTACAATTTATATATAACAAGGTATCCTGATGTATAAATTTCAGATTTTTTTAACAGTTGAAGTTCCTTTTAAATCATTACAAAATGCAGTTTTATGTAACGTACGGTGCATCTTCTGTACGTCTATCTACAGTTTAAATTAAAATAATTTGCGGAAAAATATTGTACTGTCTTTCAGTTTGTCAGAGATCCAATTAAACGGGCTTTTTCACAAGTGCTTTCACAAACTGACCCTGGAGTCGTCAGTGTTTTGACTGTTTCGATGTGGCCCGCCACGAATTCGTCTGTTGTGCCCATCTCTTCATCATAGAGTAGAAATTACACTCTACGTCCTAAGTTACTTGTTGAATGTGTTCAAATCTCTGTCTTTTCCAACAGTTTTTACCCTCTGCAGCTCTCTCTAGTACTATGGAAGTTACGGCTTGATATCTTAACACATCTCCTATCATCTTCTCCTTTCTCCTTGTCAGCGTTTTCCGTATGTTCCCTTCTTCGCCGAGTCTGCAGAGAACCTCCTCACTCCTTATCATATCGGTCCAGCTAATCCTTCCGTAGCACCACGTCTCAAATGCTTCTGTTCTCACTTTTTCCGGTTTTCTCACAATTCATGATTCACCACCATGCTGTATTCCTAATGTACATTCTCGTACATTTCTCCCAGAGGTTAAGGCCGATGTTTGGTTTGTCTGAGAATGACTTGACATCCTTTACCCTGAATTTTAATCCCACCCATGAGTATTTCTTATCTTACTTTTATTTCCGCCTCTGCTTCTTCATTGTATGGGTTGAACAGTTCAGCAGTTCAGGCGAAAGACTACGTCATTTTTAATACCAGCACTTCGTTCTTTGTTTTCCATTCTTATTGTTGCCCCTTGGTTCTTGCACATATCGCATATGATCCGTCTGTCCCTATAACTTTCTCTTATTTTCCTGAGAATTTCGAACATCTTGCACCATTACATTATCGAACGCTTTCTCTAGATCGACACATTCTATGAACGTTTCTTACTTCCACTATTAATCGGAGCGTCAGAATTCCTTTTCTTCTGTCTTTACTATACCGAAAGCCAGACTGACTGTCATTTAACAGATCCCCTAATTTCTTTTCCACTCTTCTGTGTATTATTCTTTCAGCAACTTGGATGCATGAGCCACTAACCTGACTGTACGACAGTTCTCTATGTTATCTGCACTTGTTATCTTGGGGGTGATGACGATGATACTTTTCCGAAAGTGTGATGGTATATCTGCTGACTCATGGATTCTACACACCAACTTAAATAGTCGCTTGCTCGGTTGCCATTTTCCCCAACGATTCCATAATTTCCAAAGTAATCTTATTTATGTCCTCTCTCTTGTTTGATCGTAAGCCTTGTAAAGCTGTATTAAACTAGTAACTCCAATACGCGATTTCCTATGTCTTCCACATTCGACTCCAATTTCTTCCTCAATCGCGTCATCAGATGTGCCCTCTCCCTCATAGAGGCCTTGGTGTACTCTTTCCATCTACCCGCTCTCTCTTGCGTGTGTTTGATAGTGGAATTCCCAATACACACTTCATGTTGATGCCTTTGATTATAATTTTACCGAAGGTTAATTTGACTTTTCTATATGCTGAGTTAGTCCTTCCAACGAGCATTTCTTCACATTATTCCTGCACGCACTAGTTTTGTCTTCCCTGTAATTCCTATTTATTTCATTCTTAAGTGACTTATATTTCGATATTCCTGACTTTCTCTGAATACTTTTGTACTTCTATCTTTCGTTGATAAGCTGAAGTATTTCTTCTGCTACTTAGGGTTTCTTCGCAGTTACCTTCCTTGTATCTATGTTTATGTGTCCAACTTCTGCCACTGTCCATTCTAAAGGTGTCTATTCCTCTTCAACAGAGGTACCTACAGAGGTAACCACTGTCGCAGTATCCTTAGCGTCAAAGAACTTCTAACGTATCTCATCATTTCTCAGTTCTTCAGCATCCCAATTCTTTGCACATTGATTCTTCCGTGCAAGTCTCTTAAATTCATCCTACTTTTCGACATTAATAAATTGTGATTCGAGTCTATATCTCCTTCTGGCTGCATCCTACAATCCAGTATCAGATTTCGGAATCTCTGTCCCACTAGGGCCTAATCCATCTGGAATCTTCCCGTATCTCCATGCTTCTTCCATATATACCACCTTTTCCTGTGGTTTTTGAACAATGGATTCATTACTAGCTGACATTTATTACAGAATTGAATTAGTCTTTCTCCTCTCTCATTCCTCCCATCACGCCCATATTCTCCCTTAACTCTTTCTACTATTCCCTCCGCTGCTATGATTGTTAGATTATCATCTCCTTTTACATACTGAATTACCTGTCCAATATCTTCATATACTTTCTCTCTCTTTTCATCTCCTTTTATAACGTCGGCATGTATACCTGACCTATTGTTACTCGCATTGGTTTGCTGTCGATTCTGATGAGAAGAACCCTGTCACTGAACGTTTCACAGTAACTCACACTCTGCCCTACGTTCCTACTCATAACGGATCCTACCGCTCTCTTTCTATCGTTTCCTGCCAAAATTGATATTATCCTAAATTCATCTGAGCAGAAATTGTCATCTTCTTTCGATTGCACTTCACTGACACCCACTGCATCTTGACTGAGCCTTTGAATTCCCCCTTTCCAGATTTTCTAACTTCCTTACCTCGTTCAAACTTCTGATGTTAATAGATATCAGATACTCATTGTTCTTTGCTGAGCACCTCCCAGCCACATCTGTACTCCAGGAGCCACTTTACGGAGTGTAGCGGAGGGTACTTCGCGGACCACAGTTATTTCTACTCTGTCCTGTTCCATTCGCAAAGGGTGCGCGGGAAGGACCATTGGTAAGCCAATGCGTGACTCAAGCATCTCTGGTTTGTCCAGAATAATTATTTCGTGAGCTGTACGTGGGCGGAAGTAACATGTACAGGCTTATCAAAGTAGAAGGCGTGAAATATTAAAATGGTTCAAATGGCTCTGAGCACTATGGGACTTAACTTCTAAGGTCATCAGTCCCCTAGAACTTAGAACTACGTAAGCCTAACTAACCTAAGGACATCACACACATCCATGCCCGAGGCAGGATTCGAACCTGCGACCGTAGTGGCAGCGGGGCGTGAAATTAATTCACTTTATTACATAAATGAATAAAAGATTTACTTAACTTTGACACAGTTCTTTGCCACAGTATTGCTTAGTAATTTACAACTGTCTTTGACTATAAAGCATCATATGATGCACAGATAAACAAATTGCCCTCTTTCAGTACAAAATGCAACATTTACGAAAGTACGTTTCATCAGAAACTTTAACTGTGAGTGTCCTACAGAATGATATTTATTGCTGTAACTGAGCTCTCGAACTGGGACTTACATGCTCACACTATATTGACCTCAGCGTGAGGGCGCTGCTATTTATTTTTATTTATTTATTTAAATGTCAAGTTCCGTAGGACCAAATTGAGGAGCAAATCTCCAAGGTCATGGAACGTGTTAGTACATGTACTTACAACATAAAAAGTAATAACAGATAAAAATAAATGTTCATGAACCTGAAAGAAAATCAGTCCATAAGTTTAAGCAAACGCTATCAGCACTACAATGACAATCATCTTAATTTTTCAAGGAACTCCTCGACAGAGTAGAAGGAGTGACCCATGAGGAAAATCTTCAGTTTCAATTTGAAAGCGCGTGGATTACTGCTAAGATTTTTGAATTCCAGTGGGAGCTTATTGAAAGTGGATGCAGCAGTATACTGCACCCCTTTTTGCACAAGAGTTAAGGAAGTCCGATCCAAATGGAGATTTGATTTCTGCCGAGTATTATCCGAGTAAAAGCTGCTTATTGTTGGAAATAAACTAATATTGGTAACAAGAAACGACAATAAGGAATATTTATATTGAGAGGCCAATGTCAAAATACCCAGACTCGTGAAAAGAGGTCGACAAGAGGTTCGTGAACTCACACCACTTATTGCCCGACCCGCAGGTTCCTGAGCCAAAAATATCCTTCTACACTCCTGGAAATTGAAATAAGAACACCGTGAATTCATTGTCCCAGGAAGGGGAAACTTTATTGACACATTCCTGGGGTCAGATACATCACATGATCACACTGACAGAACCACAGGCACATAGACACAGGCAACAGAGCATGCACAATGTCGGCACTAGTACAGTATATATCCACCTTTCGCAGCAATGCAGGCTGCTATTCTCCCATGGAGACGATGTAGAGATGCTGGATGTAGTCCTGTGGAACGGCTTGCCATGCCATTTCCACCTGGCGCCTCAGTTGGACCAGCGTTCGTGCTGGACGTGCAGACCGCGTGAGACGACGCTTCATCCAGTCCCAAACATGCTCAATGAGGGACAGATCCGGAGATCTTGCTGGCCAGGGTAGTTGACTTACACCTTCTAGAGCACGTTGGGTGGCACGGGATACATGCGGACGTGCATTGTCCTGTTGGAACAGCAAGTTCCCTTGCCGGTCTAGGAATGATAGAACGATGGGTTCGATGACGGTTTGGATGTACCGTGCACTATTCAGTTTCCCCTCGACGATCACCACAGGTGTACGGCCAGTGTAGGAGATCGCTCCCCACACCATGATGCCGGGTGTTGGCCCTGTGTGCCTTGGTCGTATGCAGTCCTGATTGAGGCGCTCACCTGCACGGCGCCAAACACGCATACGACCATCATTGGCACCAAGGCAGAAGCGACTCTCATCGCTGAAGACGACACGTCTCCATTCGTCCCTCCATTCACGCCTGTCGCGACACCACTGGAGGCGGGCTGCACGATGTTGGGGAGTGAGGGGAAGACGGCCTAACGGTGTGCGGGACCGTAGCCCAGCTTCATGGAGACGGTTGCGAATGGTCCTCGCCGATACCCCAGGAGCAACAGTGTCCCTAATTTGCTGGGAAGTGGCGGTGCGGTCCCCTACGGCACTGCGTAGGATCCTAAGGTCTTGGCGTGCATCCGTGCGTCGCTGCGGTCCGGTCCCAGGTCGATGGGCACGTGCACCTTCCGCCGACCACTGGCGACAACATCGATGTACTGTGGAGACCTCACGCCCCACGTGTTGAGCAATTCGGCGGTACGTCCACCCGGCCTCCCGCATGCCCACTATACGCCCTCGCTCAAAGTCCATCAACTGCAAATACGGTTCACGTCCACGCTGTCGCGGCATGCTACCAGTGTTAAAGACTGCGATGGAGCTCCGTATGCCACGGCAAACTGGCTGACACTGACGGCGGCGGTGCACAATGCTGCGCAGCTAGCGCCATTCGACGGCCAACACAGCAGTTCCTGGTGTGTCCGCTGTGCTGTGCGTGTGATCATTGCTTGTACAGCCCTCTTGCAGTGTCCGGAGCAAGTATGGTGGGTCTGACACACAGGTGTCAATGTGTTCTTTTTTCCATTTCCAGGAGTGTAGAATGGGAAGGGTTACCCCAAAACATAATACCATACGACATAAGTGAATGAAAATAAGCAAAGTAGACTGATTTACGTGTCGAAATATCACTCACTTTCGATACCGTTCGAATAGTGAAAATGGCAGTATTAAGTCTTTGAACAAGACCCTGAACGTGGGCTTTCCACGACAGCTTACTATCTATCTGAACACCTAGGAATTTGAACTGTTCAGTTTCACTAATCATATGCCCGTTCTGTGAGATTAAAACGTCAGGTTTCGTTGAATTGTGTGTTAGGAACTGTAAAAACTGAGTCTTACTGTGATTTAACGTTAGTTTATTTCCTACAAGTCCTGAACTGAGGTCATGTACTGCTCTACTTGAAACCGAGTCAATGTTGCACACAACATCCTTTACTACCAAGCTAGTGTCATCAGCAAACAGAAATATTTTAGAGTTACCCATAATACTAGAGAGCATATCATTTATATAAATAAGGAACAGGAGCGGCCCCTACACTGATCCCTGGGGCACCCCCACTTGACAGCACCCCACTCAGATCCCACATCACAGCCGTTATCAACATTGTGAATAATGACCTTTTTCTGCCTGTTGCTAAAGTAAGAGGTGAACCAATTGTGAGCTACTTCCCTTATTCCGTAATGGTCCAACTTCTGGAGCAATATTGTGTAATCAACACAGTCAAAAAATACTCCAAGCGTTCGAAACTTTTTGTTTATCCCATCCAGTACCTCACAGAGAAAATAGAATATAGCGTTTTCAGTTGTCAAACGACTTCTAAAGCCGAACTGTACATTTGATAGCAAATTGTGTGATATAAAACGATCAATTAACCTTACATACACAGCCTTTTCGATAACTTTTGCAGACACTGATGGCATAGAAATAGGTCTAAAATTATCTACATGATCCCTTTCTCCCTTTTTATAAAGCGGCTTTACCACTGAGTACTTTAATCGATCAGGAAACTGACCATTCCTAAAGGAAAAATTACAAGTATGGCTAAATACAGGGCTAACATGTGTAGCACAGTTCTTTAATATTCTACTAGACACTCCATCATAACCATGAGAGTCCTTAGTCTTCAGTGATTTGATTATTGTCTCAATCTCCCTCTTGTCGGTATCACAGAGGAGTATTTCAGACGTCAATCTCGGAAAGGCATTTGCTAAGAAATTTATATTATTTCCTGTAGATACTAAATTTTTATTTAATTCACCAGCAATGCTCAGAAAATGGTTGTTAAATACTGTACATATATATGATTTATCAATAACAGAAATATTATTACTGCAAACTGACTTTATATCGTCAACCTGGTGCTGCTGACCAGACACTTCCTTCACAACTGACCATACGGCTTTAATTTTATCCTGTGAATTAGCTATTCTATTTGCATACCACATAGTTTTTGCATTGTTAATAACATTTTTAAGCACCTTACAATACTGTTTGTAATGGGCTACTATTGCTTGATTGTGACTACTTCTAACATTTTGATATAATTCCCACTTTGTTCTACATGATATCCTTATCCCACTAGTCAGTCACCCAGGCTGCCTTTTACTGCTAGTGCCCCGTTTAGAATGTTCTAATGGAAAGCAACTCTCAAAGAGCATGAGAAATATGTTATGGAAAACATTGTATTTATCATATATATTATCGGCACTATAAACATCTTTCCACTCTTGTTCCTTGACAAGTTTTGAAAAACTCTCTATTGCTGATGGATTAACTTTCCTATGTATTTTGTAATTAAATACGACATTGGTTAGAGTACAAAACCTTTTAGTGTTAAAATTTGTGCATCATGGTCTGAAAGGCCATTCACCCTTTTACTAACAGAATGCCCATCTAGCAATGAAGAATGAATGAAAATATTGTCTCTCACTGTGCTAATGTTCCCCTGCACCCTAGTTGGAAAAAACACAGTTTGCATCAAATCATATGAATTTAGGAGATCTACCAACATCCTTTTCTTGCACAATCATGTACAAAATTAATATTGAAGTCACCACATAGAACTACTTTCTGGTACTTCGTACAAAGTGAATCAAGAACGCTCTCTAGATTAAGCAAAAATGCTCTGAAGTCGGAGTTAGGGGACCTATTAACAACAGCAATTAGAAGTTTAGTTTCACTAAATTCAACTAATGCTGCACAACTTTCAAATATCTGTTCAGTGCAGTGTCGTGATACTTCTATGGACTCAAATGAAATACTGTTTTTTACGTACAGAGCCACTCTCCCACTTTTCACTCATGGTAAATGTTACAGTTACTGAAAAAAAAAACTATATTTCAACGTTATCAAAGTTCAGTTACACCAGCAGAACTACTTAATAACTAACAATAATGGTCTCGAAATTCTCTGCCTACTAAGAAATCAGCTACTTGTATTAATACTACTACAACACAATCGATACCAATACCAGCAAAACTTCACAAAATTATTAGCTACAACCAAAAAATTAAAACTACCACTGTAACACTAAGCGAAGTTAAAACACTATATGAAAATTTTACTGAAATATTTCACTAGAAAGAATAATAAATGTCAGTTGAAAACTAAAGCACGAAAAATACTAACGATTTCAACACACTGAAAACTCTCTAAAACACAGTGAGCGAACGATTACAAAAGTTTATTAAGTGGTTATTTCGCCACAAACGGCACGCAACACCGCTGAAAACTATTAAATTTAATAACTGCATTACAGAGCACAAATAAGTTTGTCAGTACTTAGCTTATAACCGCTACAGCTGCAGTGCACGCTATACTTAGAGGAAGTGCATGTCTTCTGGAGCGTCTCCCACTGGGTGTTGCGGAATGCAGCGAGCCCTCGCTGAAATCTGAGCTATCGATACGCGTTATCGACTTCGGCGTGACACCTCGATCTTTGGACGATACCACGGTATGATCGAACAATAATCGGTTTTTCCGCTTGTTTATGCGAAATACGTTACATTTATTACATTTGCGGAAAGCCTCACGAAGCTTCACGTGGTTCCACTATATCATTTATGTTCATAATGAACGGAAACTCGCCCTTGGGGTACGCCAAAATACTTTAAGTGACGTTGTTAAATACATGTAGAGCTATCAACTTACTAGAATGAAGACTGCTACTTTTTAATTCCACCCGCTGTTCCAAATAGTCGCAAATATTTCTATGGGGTTAAGATGACGGGACGTAGTGGCCCAGTCGATCTGTGATAATATGCCTGAGAGTTCGTCAAACCAGGAACTTACGCATGCAGCCCTGTGTGAACACGATTGTTGTCATCTTGGAAGAGGGCTACGTCCACAATATACACTCCTGGAAATTGAAATAAGAACACCGTGAATTCATTGTCCCAGGAAGGGGAAACTTTATTGACACATTCCTGGGGTCAGATACATCACATGATCACACTGACAGAACCACAGGCACATAGACACAGGCAACAGAGCATGCACAATGTCGGCACTAGTACAGTGTATATCCACCTTTCGCAGCAATGCAGGCTGCTATTCTCCCATGGAGACGATCGTAGAGATGCTGGATGTAGTCCTGTGGAACGGCTTGCCATGCCATTTCCACCTGGCGCCTCAGTTGGACCAGCGTTCGTGCTGGACGTGCAGACCGCGTGAGACGACGCTTCATCCAGTCCCAAACATGCTCAATGGGGGACAGATCCGGAGATCTTGCTGGCCAGGGTAGTTGACTTACACCTTCTAGAGCACGTTGGGTGGCACGGGATACATGCGGACGTGCATTGTCCTGTTGGAACAGCAAGTTCCCTTGCCGGTCTAGGAATGGTAGAACGATGGGTTCGATGATGGTTTGGATGTACCGTGCACTATTCAGTGTCCCCTCGACGATCACCAGAGGTGTACGGCCAGTGTAGGAGATCGCTCCCCACACCATGATGCCGGGTGTTGGCCCTGTGTACCTCGGTCGTATGCAGTCCTGATTGTGGCGCTCACCTGCACGGCGAAACACGCATACGACCATCATTGGCACCAAGGCAGAAGCGACTCTCATCGCTGAAGACGACACGTCTCCATTCGTCCCTCCATTCACGCCTGTCGCGACACCACTGGAGGCGGGCTGCACGATGTTGGGGCGTGAGCGGAAGATGGCCTAACGGTGTGCGTGACCGTAGCCCAGCTTCATGGAGACGGTTGCGAATGGTCCTCGCCGATACCCCAGGAGCAACAGTGTCCCTAATTTGCTGGGAAGTGGCGGTGCTGTCCCCTACGGCACTGCGTAGGATCCTAAGGTCTTGGCGTGCATCCGTGCGTCGCTGCGGTCCGGTCCCAGGTCGACGGGCACGTGCACCTTCCGCCGACCACTGGCGACAACATCGATGTACTGTGGAGACCTCACGCCCCACGTGTTGAGCAATTCGGCGGTACGTCCACCCGGCCTCCCGCATGCCCACTATACGCCCTCGCTCAAAGTCCGTCAACTGCACATACGGTTCACGTCCACGCTGTCGCGGCATGCTACCAGTGTTAAAGACTGCGATGGAGCTCCGTATGCCACGGCAAACTGGCTGACACTGACGGCGGCGGTGCACAATGCTGCGCAGCTAGCGCCATTCGACGGCCAACACAGCAGTTCCTGGTGTGTCCGCTGTGCCGTGCGTGTGATCATTGCTTGTACAGCCCTCTCGCAGTGTCCGGAGCAAGTATGGTGGGTCTGACACACCGGTGTCAATGTGTTCTTTTTTCCATTTCGAGGAGTGTACTTATCATGAAAATGTAGAAGCAAGAGCAACATTTGGTTACCGCGAATGATGAAATAAACATCCTGATTAACCTTCAGCGTAACCTTAATGAGTGGGCACAAGTCATGGTACGAAGTCTATCCCCAAAACATCGTAGAATCACCTCCGGCCTGAACACTACGCTCCACACATTTGGGGTTAATAGTTCATTGCGCTGTCAGTACACTCGACACCTTGCGTCATTTGAACGGAGGCAAAATTGCAACTTCCCGAACCACACCATACACCTGCAGTCAGTTTCTACGCTGTTTGGTCCACTGAACATGTGCAGCTTCATGTACCTCCGTGAACAGTGAACTTTTGCGAGCTATCCCACACCAAATGTTCACTGCATGCAGTTCCCTCCGCAACATTGTCTCGGGAACTGGGTGGACCTGCATTGACTGGTATCAGCAATTCCTGTCGATCCCGAAACCGACTGTCACTGACGATGTGTCTTCAGTTACTGCCAGGATCATTTTACTCCCCTGTTCTTACGCCGTATTATACTGGTGCGACTGGTACACCATTCCTTGCAGGCACATTGGCCAGTCAACGTTGACACACCAAATAATGGAGCAACTCCATTTCCGACACCTTCATGGACACGTCCAAACACTGGACCTCCTCTTTGGATTCTTTCACGTCTACCCATCTCATTGTGTGATTTCATACAACTGACAGACAATAATACACCGTCTCACTACCGTGACGTTGATTAGCTCTGTAGGGTTACCTAATTGCCTGGTACTAGTTACAGTATCGGATGAAAAGTACCCAGACACCCTATGTAATACGGGGTAGACCAATAGACATCACGAGAGGCGGACCCGGAGTGTAAAAAGAGGTGGAAAACATTATTTTGTCAGTAGAGAAGCAGTAACAACAGAATGCTTCTTCGTACGTAGACTGGTCGCTGCATGTCAGCTGAGGAACAAATTCATCAGGGACATTGAACATTTCAACCCTTCTAAAGCTGCCAAGTGGGCTGATGGTGCTGTGAGTGCGAAGTGGAATCACGAAGGAATAGCACAGCTGAACCAAGACCAGGCAGACCTCATGTACTGGGACCGTCGACATTGAGGAGAGTGGTTGTACACAGCCGCATGAAATCAGCGGAAAGAATCATCGCGAGTTCCAAAGTGCTACCAGCAGTCCAACTAGCACAATGGCTCTGCTCAGACAGTTGAAAACAATGGGGTACAAGTGTAGAGCAGCTCCTTCTTAGCCGTACGTTTCTGCAGCCAATGCTAAACGATTCTTGAGGTGGTGTAAAGAATGACGTCACTGGATAGTGGATTAATGGAAATGAGTGATCTGCAGTGACGAATCGTACTAGGTTAGGGTTCGGCGATTGTCTGAAGATCGCTACCTGCCGTCATGTGTACTGCCAACAGTAAAGTATAGCGGTGTTGTTGCTGTAAAAGTGTAAAGGGCGTTTTCCTTGCTTAGGGTGTGGTCTCCTTACTGGGATTAAGAAAACTCTAAATGGAGAATTATATGAACGCATTTTACAGCATTATGATGATGATGATTTGATTGTGGAGCGCCCAACTGCGCAGTCATCGGTGCTCGTACAAATTCCCAACCTTTGCTGAGTCTAACCTCGCCACTTTCATGAATGATGATGTAATGTTCAGACCAGCTTGCACAATGACTATGCTCAGAGAGTTGAAAACAATGGGGTACAAGTGTGGAGCAGCTCCTTCTTAGCTGTACGTTTCTGTAGCCAATGCTAAATGATTCTTGAGGTGGTGTTAAGAATGACATCACTGGATAGTGGATGAATAGAAATGAGTGATCTGCAGTGACGAATCGTACTTGGTTAGGGTTCGGCGATTGTCTGAAGATCGCTACCTGCCGTCATGTGTACTGCCAACAGTAAAGTATAGCGGTGTTGTTGCTGTAAAAGTGTAAAGGGCGTTTTCCTTGCTTAGGGTGTGGTCTCCTTACTGGGATTAAGAAAACTCTAAATGGAGAATTATATGAACGCATTTTACAGCATTATGATGATGATGATTTGATTGTGGAGCGCCCAACTGCGCAGTCATCGGTGCTCGTACAAATTCCCAACCTTTGCTCAGTCTAACCTCGCCACTTTCATGAATGATGATGTAATGTTCAGACCAGCTTGCACAATGACTATGCTCAGAGAGTTGAAAACAATGGGGTACAAGTGTGGAGCAGCTCCTTCTTAGCGGTACGTTTCTGCAGCCAATACTAAACGATTCTTGAGGTGGTGTAAAGAATGACGTCAATGGACAGTGGATAAATGGAAATGAGTGATCTGCAGTGACGAATCGTACTAGGTTAGGGTTAAGCGATTTTCTGAAGAATGCTACCTGCCATCATGTGTAGTGCCAACAGTGAAGTATGGCGGTGTTGTTACTGGAAAAGCGTAAAATATTCAAAAATGTTGAAATGTGTGTGAAATCTTATGGGAATTAACTGCTAAGGTCATCAGTCCCTAAGCTTACATACTATTTAACCTAAATTATCCTAACGACAAAGACACACACCCATGCCCGAGGGAGGACTCGAACCTCCGCCGGGACCAGCCGCACAGTCCATGACTGCAGCGCCTTATGTTAAAGTGTAAAGAGTGTTTTCCTTGCTTAGGATATGGTCTCCTTACTGGGCTTAAGAAAACTCTAAATGGAGTACGATATGAACGCATTTTACGGCATTATGATGATGATGATGATGACTGGTTTGTGGAGCGCCCAACTGCGCAGTTATCAGCGCCCGTACAAATTCCCAAACCTTTGCTCAGTCCAGCCTCGCCACTTTCATGAATGATGATGAAATGATAAGGACAACACAAACACCCAGTCATCTCGAGGGAGGTGAAAATTTCTGACCCTAACGGGAATCGAACCCGGGACCCAGTGCTCGGATTTTACAGCACTATGTACTGTGTACAGTAGCGGAGCAGTTCGGAGACGTTGATTGTTTGTATCAGCTTGATAATGCATCCTGTCATAAAGCAGCGTCTGTGAATCAATGATTTGTGGACAACAACATTTTTGAAATGTACAGGCCTACCCTGAGTCCCGATCTGAACTCAATGAAACACCTTTGGGATGAGTTAGAACGTCGAATTCTCTCCAGACCCCTGCGTCCAACTGGTTTCAGCTCGTGAGGAAGAATGGGCTGCCATTACTCCACAGACATTCGGACTAGTCATTGAAAACTTTCCCAGCAGACTTCAAACCTTTGTAAAGGCGAAGGGTGGACACATTCCATATTAATGTCCGGATACGTTTGATCAGATAGTCTATATCCTAACTTTATGGCTCCAAGTCGACCGCTATGGTCATTTAATGGGGAGACTAATGGTTCGTCTGATGAGCTTATTTAACACTGGTCTTAAATGATGTTCATTAATTTATTTTCTGCAACCAATTGACTTTATTGTCATTAATATATTGTCTCTGGTAGGTATCTATACCATTTCTATCTTTGAGATGTCAGTAAGAAAGTGAGGAATAGAATGAATATTTATCGACGCTCTTTGAGCCCCTCCTCTTCGGGACTGGTTCAAAAATGGTTCAAATGGCTCTGAGCACTATGGGACTTAACATCTGAGGTCATCAGTCCCCTAGATCTTAGAACTACTTAAACCTAACTAACCTAAGGACAGCACACACATCCATGCCGGAGGCAGGTTTCGAACCTGCGACCGTAGCAACAGCGCGGTTCCGGACTGAAGTGCCTAGAAACGCTCGGTCACAGCGGGCGGCTTAGTGGTGTCAAGCGAGTACTCACTGAACGGCAGGGTGGAGGTATGTTGCGTTATCTGTTGAAAGCTTATTCTGCCTCAGTGTCAGTGATGGCCGTGAGTTGGTTAGAAAGAGGCCAGTCGAGGGCTTACAACCAGCCTGGCTGCGTGCTAGATAGACAGGACCTACACCTGCAGTAATAATCTGGGCTGCGATTTAGTATAACAGCAGGCGCGCTCCCATGGTTATACCACGCATCCTGACTGCAAAATTGCATATCAATCTGATGATTCGACCTGTTGCCCTGCCATTCATGTACAACATTCCAGAGGCTGTGTTCCAACTGTACAACGATCGCCCATTTTGTAAGGTATCAGGCAAATACAACACCTTCCATGAAAACCTTGACATCATAGGCAAATCCAGTAGTATGTCACATAGCTCCGAATAAATCGTGACATTAAGTTAAACAAAGTAATACGAGTAACGAGTGAGCAAATGGAATACCACAGACTAACACAAGAATGCCTAAATGCATCTCATACCTCCCCACCGTGAGGCAGACGCAGTTCCGAGGGGAGAAACGAGAACAGAAGCCGAGAGCAGAACCTTGTTAAGCTAGAAGGCCCTACGATAAGGGACGGACTGGACACCCACGTCGCCTGTTAACCACTAGGACAACGCCAGCTGCAAGTTTTAGCGTGAGAGTTTTTCGCGTCTTTGTTATGTCAAGGACCACCCCTCAGCCCATGTTAAAAGCTAGAGCCCTCCAGGAAAACAGTATAGATCTTACGATAACGCTAACAGGTCCACACCAGCTGCAAGTTTTAGCGTGAGACTTTTTCACATCTCTGTTACGTTGCAAACTTTTAAAACATTGCCCCACCACGAAAAGTATAACGTTTCTCATTGGATAGACAGAATTTTTGTAGGCATAGCTTAAGGTTAACATTGAGACGCTGATTGGTAAGATGAAAATACAGCCAGATAGATTTTTTTAAACCAACTTCGGTAAATTGTGGTCAGGAGAAGTTAGTTAGTTCCGAGACGGCGAGCTGGATGGCTGCTGCGCTGCCCGCGGCCCCCTGACGAACACCAACAAGGTAATGAACACACGCGATGCCGCATAACAGCGCATAAAGCTTCACTCAGAACTGCAGAAGTCTCATCTGCTACAACCCCTTTTTGCGAAATACTAGTGTCGATCGTCAATTAAAGCTCATGGTGTTCACATTTGCCACTTGAAGTAAAAATCTGAAACGCGATGATTTTTCTGTTAGATAGTTATTGAGAAGCCACATCAGCCACTGTAATTTACGACAAGTTAGATAAGTAATTAAAGAAAATTGAGGGTCACTGTAGACCATTTTGATAGTTTTCTCTCTTGTGAAACTTAATTTAAACCTAGATTATAGATGTGATATGGCATAGGTCATCCTTTGATCCATTGTAGAACTTGGAAACACACCCAGGGAATATTCGTTCACATTTTTGTTGAACGCAGTTGGTTTTTACCATCCTGTATTGAAACATTTCCTTTTATCAATAGTGCAATTTATAAACAATGTTTTGTGAGTAGACTAAAATTTCCAATGGTAAACTTAACTGTTTTTTCGACGTTATTTTACCAGCTAACTAAAAATAGGAAAGCCTTGAACCCCTTCCACTAAATTTAGTTAGTATTAAGATTCTTTTACAGGGAGAGCAGTGGAGCTGACGCTGAAATCATTAAGTATTTGGTTATATCATCGCTAGTCTCACTGAACTCTTCTGAATTCTACATGTCATGTGTGGTCTGGCGTCTCCTTGCCAGCAACAGGTCCCAGGTTCAAACTAGTCAATTCCCTAAAAAACACGCTCAGAGCGTCGTTGCGCGAAAGTGGTAGGGAGACACGATATAGAAAAAACAGACACCACCATGAATGTTAGAATTTGACACCACTGAAATCGCAAACGACGGTGGACTAGGGTCAGTGGAATGAGCGCTACAGGGCATCTGCCTCGCAGCTCTCTTTAAAGCAACTAATTAGTAACAATTTGTCGAGTCACTATGGTGCCAACTACTGCTCTAATTTCTTCTGCAGTTGCAGTACGATTCGCCAGAGCCCAACGCCGAGCACGATGGTTGTCCCTCTCGGTAGTGCCCAGTGGCCGTCCACGACCCGATCTTCTTGGGACAGTACATTCTCGTGACCTCCGCTGACAGCGGTCATATACAATGGCTACATTCCTGCCAAGTCATTCTGGAATATAGCTCCTCGTAGCCCTATTACTCGATCTCTTTCATACCCAGTGAAGTGTTGATAATGGCGTCTTTTCAGCCTTAAAGACTCTCTTGGCTAACACCAACTTACCACGTCCAGTCTCAAGGGTAACTAACGCTCACTACAATTACTGCGTGTATTGAAAGTAAACCTGATTTGCATCATCATAGTGGCGCAACTAGCGTTGCTCTTATGCGACTGGCACAAAAATCAGACAGACATCACCTTTCAGATGTAGAAACACGCCCACCAATTTTAGTTTGTGTTGCACAACTCCTTGGTGTTGCGACTTCCTTCCATCAGTGAATTTATTTCATTGTTCAAATGGTTCAAATGGCACCGAGCAATATGGGACTTAACATCTGAGGTCATCACTCCCCTAGAACTTAGAAACTACTTAAACCTAACTAACCTAAGGACATCACACACATCCATGCCTGAGCCAGGATTCGAACCTGCAACCGTAGCGGTCGCGCCGTTCCGGACTGAAGCGCCTAGATCCGCTGGGCCACCGCGCCCGGCTATTTCATTCTTATATGGTTAAAGTAGTTCTTACATTTGACGATTTCACCCCATCAAGAACGACTTGAGTTTTATCTGTTACGAAATCCTTAGTCTAATGACAAAGCTGGTCTGATGTTCCGTAAGCTCGTCATTCTTTCACTAGGGGACAGCGCGGAACTCTGTGAAAAGTCTTACAGATGTCAAGAAACACGGCTTTGATCAGGACGTGGTTATGTACTAACAACAACCATTTACTTTTTCGTAATGTAAGAATCCGCTTCAGTAATATACCTCATTACAACTGCCACGGATTGTTAGTTTACGAATATGTTACTCAATTGTGCACGTTCGCCACATCAAGTCCTTTACTTTTTACTTTTTACTCTTTGTGCAATTCAGAGTATTATTTTCTCGTTCAATCTAACCTTAGACTAACTTTTCTATTCTTCAGCAGAAGGATTTAACTAGTAATACTTCCTACCCTTTACCATCTATAACGTTCCGCAGCTAAATACAAAACCATCACTTCTCAGCTCTCTAACGGAAACAGTGAGCCTAGTGTAACATCGTTCTAGTTATCCGGAGAAGAGACATTTTAGCCTGTGGTGGAGCCAGGAAGCAGTATCAGAATCACTACAGCATGAAAATGCTCTGGACGTATGAAGTTCCCGGCAAGGTGCAACGCAGGGCGAAAGTCTACAGGTAACTGCTTCAGCTCCGATTGCTTATATGTGTGTGATGTATGCGTCTTAGAAATAAAAACTAAATAATTTTTTCTATACACCAATTTCTTGTATTCGGTTTTTATTTCAGGTAGACAAGCTAGTACTGGAGTCGCAGTTGGAAAAAGCAGAAGCATATATGTAAACTATTTAGGTGAAATGACAGGAAACTCAAAGTAGTGTAACAGAATAAGGATATGACCTCCGCTTCCTCTGAATAGCAGTCCATTTTTGTTAGAAATCCTGCTATCTTGATCGGTACTCTGACGTATTCGGATGTATGACGACGCTGTGACATATCGACATTCCTCTGGCTTTCTGTCTTGTTACCTTTCCATCTACACAACATATTTAAAAGCCATTTCTCTGGTGACACTTCCATACTTTACGATTCGATCTACGGTACTTAATTACCTTCGATCGTAATGAATTTACATACCTAATCAGTGTGCTGCTTCTAGGCGAAACTACTGATATATATATATATATATATATATATATATATATATATATATATATATATATATATATATATATATATATAATTACATTTTACGCATTCGCAGATGGTGTGATTTACTGTCAGTAAGCCCCAATTTCTGTAATTTTACCGACATACCTAGTATACAAAAGGTATGCTGGAACAAGTAATATGTTCCTTCAGTCATCTTGAAAAGCAGGCAAAGGTGTTGTACCTTGGAACACTTATCAGCCCTCGCTGTAATACAAGTTTAATATATTTCCTTATTAAATTATGACATAATTCCGGAAAATTAAGGTTATTCCAAATGTGAAAACATGTTCCGAGGCGCAACATTGTCACATACGTAGCACTCAATATTCAACTGAAATTTAAAGGCATTTCAATCGAGAAAATCCAGTCAGTACTGCATTTAGTCGTCTGTACGATAGGTTATTACTCTAGTTGTTGTTGTGGTCTTCAGTCCTGAGACTGGTTTGATGCAGCTCTCCATGCTACTCTATCCTGTGCAAGCTTCTTCATCTCCCAGTACCTACTGCAGCCTACATCCTTCTGAAGCTGCTTAGTGTATTCATCTATTGGTCTACCTCTACAATTTTTACCCTCCACGCTGCCCTCCAATACTAAATTGGTGATCCCTCGATGTCTCAGAACATGTCCTACCAACCGATCCCTTCTTCTAGTCAAGTTGTGCCACAAGCTCCTCTTCTCCCCAATTCTATTCAATACCTCCTCACTAGTTATGTGATCTACCCATCTAATCTTCAGCATTCTTCTGTAGCACCACATTTCGAAAGCTTCTATTCTCTTCTTGTCTAAACTATTTACGCCCACGTTTCACTTCTATATATGGCTACACTCCATACAAATACTTTCAGAAATGACTTTCTGACACTTAAATCTATACTCGATGTTAACAAATTTCTCTTCTTCAGAAACGTTTTCCTTGCCATTGCCAGTCTACATTTTATATCCTCTCTACTTCGACCATCATCAGTTATTTTGCTCCCCAAATAGCAAAACTCCTTTACTACTTTAAGTGTCTCATTTCTTAATCTAATTCCCTCATCATCACCCGACTTAATTAGACTACATTTCATTATCCTCGTTTTGCTTTTGTCGATGTTCATCTTATACCCTTCTTTCAAGACGCTATCCATTCCGTTCAACTAGTCTTCCAAGTCCTTTGCTGTCTATGTCTACTACACAGCAAAAATCAGTAACTGAAATCAAATGAAGCAGATGTATTAACAAAAAATAGTTAATAAGTTAAATACATTTTGATGCCGAAGCGACTGGAAACCAACATAAATTTACATTTTCAAGCTAGTTGAGACATTAATTAAACTTAGGTAACTTGCAAATATCACATGTTTCAAGGTAAAAGACCTTCGGTTTCAAGGCGCAAGATGGTGCACGACAGAGGAAGTTCACATTTTATGTAACTAATTTTAAAAAAAAGGTAAAATTTTATTTTCCATAACATTCTGTACCTGAAGACAACAGTAAAATGTGTAGAACTAGAAATATTTATTAATGCTGCACTTAACGGCGGAAACTGCTCATGGAGGTCTCTAGTGTGCATCGTCAACGGGCATGGATACGCCGGTTCCCATCAGATTACCGAAGTTAAGCACTGTCGGGTGTGGCTGGCACTTGGATGGGTGACCAACCGGGCCGCCTGGCGGTGCTGACCTCCTGGCGTGCACTCAGCCTCGTTACGCCAATTGAGGAGCTGCTTGACCGACTGGGAGCGGCTCCAGGTCGCGAAAACTGACAGCGGCCGGGAGAGTGCTGTGCTCACCCCACGCCTAGCCACATTCGCATCCAATGCAGCCAGTACGCTGTGGAAGACACAGCGATCGGTCTACATCTACATGCTTACTCTGCAATTCACATTTAAGTGCTTGGCAGAGGGTTCATCGAACCACAATCATACTATCTCTCTACGATTCCACTCCCGAACAGCGCGCGGGAAAAACGAACACCTAAACCTTCCTGTTCTAGCTCTGATTTCTCTTACTTTATTTTGACGTTCATTCCTACCTATGTAGGTTGGTGTAGGATGGGCTCAACAAAATATTTTCGCAGTCTGAAGAGAAAGTTGGTGACTGAAATTTCGTAAATAGATCTCGCCGCGACGAAAAACGTCTTTGCTTTAATGACTTCCATCCCAACTCGCGTATCATATCTGCCACACTCTTTCCCCCTGCTGCCCTTTTTTGCACCCTTTCAATGTCCTCCGTCAATCCCACCTGGTAAGGACCCCACACCGCGCAGCAATATTCTAACAGAGGACGAATGAGTGTAGTGTAAGCTGTCTCTTTAGTAGACTTGTTGCATCTTCTAAGTGTCCTGCAAATGAAACGCAACCTTTAGCTCGCCTTCCCCACAATATTGTCTATGTGGTCTTTCCAACTGAAGTTGTTCATAATTTTAACACCCAGGTACTTAGTTGAATTGACAGCCTTAAGAATTGTACTATTTATCGATTAATCGAATTCCAACGGATTTCTTTTGGAACTCATGTGGATCACCTCACACTTTTCGTTATTTAGCTTCAACTGACACCTGCCACACCATACAGCAATCATTTCTAAATCGCTTTGCAACTGATACTGGTCTTCGGATGACCTTACTAGACGGTAAATTACAGCATCATCTGCGAACAACCTAAGAGAACTGCTCAGATTGTCACCCAGGTCACTTATATAGATCAGGAACAGCAGATGTCCCAGGACGCTTCCCTGGGGAACACCTGATATCACTTCAGTTTTACTCGATGATTTGCCGTCTATTACTACGAACTGCGACCTTCATGACAGGAAATCACGAATCCAGTCGCACGACTGAGACGATACCCCATAGGCCCGCAGCTATATTAAAAGTCGCTTGTGAGGAACGGTGTCAAAAGCCTTCCGGAAATCCAGAAACACGGAATCAACTTGAGATCCTCTGTCGATAGCTGCCATTACTTCGTGCGAATAAAGAGCTAGCTGCGTTGCACAAGAACGATGTTTTCTGAAACCATGCTGATTACGTATCAATAGATTGTTCCCTTCGAGGTGATTCACAATGTTTGAATACAGTATATGCTCCAAAACCCTACTGCAAACCGACGTCAATGATATACACTCCTGGAAATTGAAATAAGAACACCGTGAATTCATTGTCCCAGGAAGGGGAAACTTTATTGACACATTCCTGGGGTCAGATACATCACATGATCACACTGACAGAACCACAGGCACATAGACACAGGCAGCAGAGCATGCACAATGTCGGCACTAGTACAGTGTATATCCACCTTTCGCAGCAATGCAGGCTGCTATTCTCCCATGGAGACGATCGTAGAGATGCTGGATGTAGTCCTGTGGAACGGCTTGCCATGCCATTTCCACCTGGCGCCTCAGTTGGACCAGCGTTCGTGCTGGACGTGCAGATCGCGTGAGACGACGCTTCATCCAGTCCCAAACATGCTCAATGGGGGACAGATCCGGAGATCTTGATGGCCAGGGTAGTTGACTTACACCTTCTAGAGCACGTTGGGTGGCACGGGATACATGCGGACGTGCATTGTCCTGTTGGAACAGCAAATTCCCTTGCCGGTCTAGGAATGGTAGAACGATGGGTTCGATGACGGTTTGGATATACCGTGCACTATTCAGTGTCCCCTCGACGATCACCAGAGGTGTACGGCCAGTGTAGGAGATCGCTCCCCACACCATGATGCCGGGTGTTGGCCCTGTGTGCCTTGGTCGTATGCAGTCCTGATTGTGGCGCTCACCTGCACGGCGCCAAACACTCATACGACTATAATTGGCACCAAGGCAGAAGCGACTCTCATCGCTGAAGACGACACGTCTCCATTCGTCCCTCCATTCACGCCTGTCGCGACACCACTGGAGGCGGGCTGCACGATGTTGGGGCGTGAGCGGAAGACGGCCTAACGGTGTGCGGGACCGTAGCCCAGCATCATGGAGACGGTTGCGAATGGTCCTCGCCGATACCCCAGGAGCAACAGTGTCCCTAATTTGCTGGGAAGTGGCGGTGCGGTCCCCTACGGCACTGCGTAGGATCCTACGGTCTTGGCGTGCATCCGTGCGTCGCTGCGGTCCGGTCCCAGGTCGATGGGCGCGTGCACCTTCCGCCGACCACTGGCGACAACATCGATGTACTGTGGAGACCTCAAGCCCCACGTGTCGAGCAATTCGGCGGTACGCCCACCCGGCCTCCCGCATGCCCACTATACGCCCTCGCTCAAAGTCCGTCAACTGCACATACGGTTCACGTCCACGCTGTCGCGGCATGCTACCAGCGTTAAAGACTGCGATGGAGCTCCGTATGCCACGGCAAACTGGCTGACACTGACGGCGGCGGTGCACAAATGCTGCGCAGCTAGCGCCATTCGACGGCCAACACCGCGGTTCCTGGTGTGTCCGCTGTGCCGTGCGTGTGATCATTGCTTGTACAGCCGTCTCACAGTGTCCGGAGCAAGTATGGTGGGTCAATGTGTTCTTTTTTCCATTTCCAGGAGTGTAGGTCTGTAGTTCGATGGATTACTCGTTACCGTTGCGTCTTACGAGGCCTGTTGGAAAGCAGAGTTTAATGCGCATTCCTCCATATGATTTTAAAATCATTCACCAGACTGAAATACGGACCAAAAACCATAATATGTTTGTAGGTGGTCTATCCTCCGATTACAACACTCTTCCCTCCTGTCTGTTCTCGGAATTTTAGGAGTAAGAGTTTACGCAACGGAGAACGTCTTCCTTATAGCGTATCTCCCTTGAGATCATCGAGAACTTCTGTGATTCTGAGTAAAAGAACCACTGACGGATTGAACAGCATAACTTTTTTCAGTTTTTTCCGCCATTTACTTTAATCCAGTTAGGTATTGATCGCTGCCTAACGAATAATACACAAAAACTTTGTAAACTACGTGGTTCGTGGATGAACTACATTTGCTTAGATCTCTTCGAATGGATCAGTCTAACATCCCTGCTACAATATTTTCTTTGTCGTTCCACTGTAAATATCATACTATCAGCACTCTTTGATTGTTGAGGCCGATTTCCGTGTCTACTAGTTTTTTAAATTTCTATTTGTGTCCGAAGCGAAGAACGTAACATACGACAACTTAACTAAGGACAAAATATAAACAATGCAAATATTTAACAACTGCAAACCAGGACTTGGAAACCTCAGGTACAAGGATCATAGGTTTTACTACGTTTTCCATGGTGCGCCACACTGGGGCTAGCCAACATTGCTTTGGTTTTCTCAGCCCCACATAAAAAGCATTTGCTTCTTGTGATACAGGAACAGAATAGATTGAGTGACATCCAGGTAATCCATTCTTCTGTGTGGCCATGGGAAATAGTTGAAGTATTGCCAGATGTTGGGTTCTAGCACGCTATGTTTGTAGTCTTGTTTGCAGCGGTGGCGCTGTGACTTCCTCATTTATCGTATGGATACTCTTTATCGATTTGAATTGTGAACAGGCGATGAGTTTCTAATGCTGTTGCTTTGATCTTTCTTTTCTGGCTTCTGCTTCTCGTCAGGAGGAGCGATTCCAGGAAGACAATATCACTTTTCTAGAGGAGTGGGGCAAAAGACAAGTTGTAGTGATACAACATGTCTCGTTGATAGCTACATCCACATCCTTGGTATCGTGGATCGAGTACTATACTAGACTGCGTACAGTTGTAGAGTATCACAAAGCTGGCACAAGAGACCTCGAGTTTCTAGCTGCGCTCCCCAGTTCGTCCTGTTAAATGGCGCAGATTATATCTGCAGCCACTTTCGGCTTCGTGTTGAGACAGTGCTGCTTTAAAGACGGGTATATCCCCTATTTATTCTGCAGTTCTACAACGTTCCAGTGTTTTTCCTTTCCAAGTCTGGTTTAAGCTTCTCTTTGCGTCCTTGTTCTTCAGATTAAAACACAAATGCTTGAGTTTTCAGTGGGTTCGCTTTGAGTTGATCATTTCATGTTATGTGGAGAGGGGATCTAGGGGTGTAAAAAGTTTCTCTCGTCTTGCGCAGTCAGAACATTATACTCAGCGCAGATGAGACTTTGGATGCCTTCAGGAAGAGATCTGGCGTTTTTAGAGATGTTAAAGCAAGAGAGCACTAATTCATTTCCTTGAGGTACGGCGTTTACCCGTTTCCACTGCCTGCCTCTCCGGCCTAGAAATTCCACAAAGAAGAATCGCTTATGAAGGTGATTTATGATAGGACAGGTAGAGAAACAGTCTTTTGTGAAGTTTTAGACTTTTTGATATGCGATATGATGGTTCATAATGTCACAAGCTGCTGTAAGGTCTATGAAGATACCCTCTGTATTTCGGTTTCTTCTATATACGTCGTCTTTATTTTGGATATGAGTGATAATTCGAGATGTACTACCGTGTGGTGGAATAATACCAGATCTATATCTACATCCACTTACGCACTGCGCAAACCACCATACAATACGTGGCGGAGGGAACTCCGTACCAGTTTTATTGATTTTCTGTTTTACTTCGTTTGCGTATTGAGCCAGGGAGAAATGACGGTCTTTCATTCCTCTTTATCCACCATTATCTCTCTTTCCATTTAAGTTCCCGAACCATTGCTGATAGGCTTTGGTGGGTGCTATAAGTTCCTCTTACTATCTTAGCAGAACGCCTCTCAATTCGTTCGAGATAGTCTTTTCCATTTGTAGATTCTCTTTGGCTAAATTTTCAACCATTTGGATTTTCGTTTGTACGTCTACTTCATCCTCCGAGACCAATAGCAGAGACAACTGCTCTGATGAGTACCAAAACTGAGGACAAATTTTCTAAACTGCTTCTAAAACCGCTATCTCTATCTTTTAATATGATTTTAAATAATTTAAAAATCAGAGATTCGGATGAGAAGCTTTCACAGCTCCACTGCACTAAAGCCACGGTTTCAACAATCACTTACAATCAAAAGAGAGACATCTCTCAATGCATTTTTATTTTCAATGATTAGTTCAAGTTGTGTCCTTAGCAAAAACATTGTGAAGCAATAAATTGCTTTTGGCATCCTTCTGGACTGATATATCGCTCCAGGAGGGTATATTTTAAGTTTCCACCAAACTCTCCTCCAAAAAACATTACGCAGTCTTATGAGTTTAGAGCAATCAGTTATCACTGTCAGTTTACCTAATTCTCTTCCACAAAAGTGTAACATTTCTTTAATTTCTGACTTATTAAAAAACAAATCCACAATCTTTTTGCCAGTGTGAAAATTAATGACAGTGATATTTTTACAGCCGGCCGGTGTGACCGAGCGGTTCTAGGCGCTTCAGTCTGGTACCGCGATACCGCTACGGTCGCAAGTTCGAATCCTGCATCGGGCATGGATGTGTGTGATGTCCTTAGGTTAGTTAGGTTTAAGTAGTTCTAAGTTCTAGGGGACTGATGACCTTAGATGTTAAGTGCAATAGTGCTCAGAGCCATTTGAACCATTTTGATACTTTTCCAGTTTTCTATCAAATATTGAAAAACTGGAATGTCAGGGGTGCTCGTTAAACAATTTACTTTACATTAAAACACATTTTTTTCAGAATAAGTTCATACATGTGATGACAAAATGGGCTGGGTGTTATGTGCTGTCCTTAGGTTAGTTAGGTTTAAGTAGTTCTAAGTTCTAGGGGACTGATGACCATAGATGTTACGTCCCATAGTGCTCAGAGCCATTTGAACCATTTGAACAAAATGGGAAGTCAACAACTCCCCGTTCAATTTGTGATCAAGTAAGACGCGCGTCCCGCTAAGACGACCTGAGTGTGAGACATTTGTATCGCTGCATAGAATTTGTACATTGCCTTCAATACCACAATACGTTAATGCGTTTCAAAAAGCATTCACTTGCTCTTTACCAGAAACATTCTGTAATCTTGGAAAGCCAATGAGCTCTTCACTATCCCCAAAATGCAATAACAATTGGAAGCCTTTCGTCTTTTGGGTCCCTGACATTTAATACTGGCAAGTTCCCCTCCTCAATGATGAGCAAGAACAGCAGGCACATCTTTCTTTACAGTTGATTTTGTTGTTTCAGACCATTTCTTCTCTTCTTCTGTCTGATTCTCTAGAGAGAAGATTTATTAATACAGAGCTCCTCAGTATCATGTCTAAGTGCCTCTGCTGTCACCTAAAGAATGTATATAGGATTTCTTATACTCAGCTGACATCTATGAAAGGGAGTAGCTAATTTTGCAGTAATAAAATCTTTGGTACATCGCCTTGATGCCTTCTCCAATGAACTACTTTCAGAAGTACATTCTAAAAACTAACCATCACCAACATCACTTTCACCTGGACTTGGAAATGACTTATTTGATTTATCAGATGATGAAGAAGGAAGTACAGCAGAGGATAAAGAAGTAGATACTGTGTAATTTTGTTTGTCTTCCAATTTTCTCTGTCTCGCTCTTTCTTCTTTATCCGCACGTATTCTGTCTGTTCCTGCAAGGCAGCATTTGCGTCCTATCTCTCTTGGCCGAAGTAAAAACATTCTACATAGTTTATTTAACAATGTCTTTTCCTTCGGACACGCATGCACTTTGGAGGAAATAGGCGCTACTGACGATCCACAGCTGTTACGAAATGTATTCGCTGATTGCGAGTACATTGGCATTAGCTGTATTAGGTATAGATACAGTATACTAGCTATTAGTAACACGTGAACATCTGTGCCAGACCGGTACTCGAAGCAGAATTTCCTGCTTATTCCGAATGCTTGCCTTAACTATTTCGGCTACCCGTGCACGTTTACCGCACCGATCTAAACGTCCATATACCACATTGTCTACATCCCCTAAGGACGCACCATTACTTGGATTCCCACAATAGGGAGAGTGAAGCAACATCGTGTTCAACCTTATTATTATCGTCATTTTGCCCGTCTGGGCATGTATTGCATAGTCCATTTTACAATGTCTGTACCTTTAGACATCCATGCATAGATCTCAAGCTGACAACTGATTTTCTTAGTATTTTTTTATGTGGTTTCCCCCAAGGTATCTTATGATTGCTTCTGTTTCCAGTGGTTTATCGTAAATAGCGTAATCGAACAATGATGAATTTATTCGCCTACTTACGTACAGTACGTGCCATTTATTTACGTTCTGGGTAAACTGTCGGTCAGGCACCAATCGTCGATCATCTGGTGGCCCTCTTGGATTCGCTACAGTCTTTTGGCGTACATAATCTTCCTACTGATAACAGCGTCGTAAGTGAATAACCTCACTCCGCCTACAACGTTATCCAGTAGTTAATTAATACGGACTATAAACATTAACATCTCTATAACGCTCTCTTTCGTTATTCCGATATTACCCTCCTATCTGTCGACTTTCTTCGGTTAAACCTAGAACACCAAATTGGGGGAAAATGTTGCATTGTTATCAAACCAACGTAAATTTTACTAATTCGCGTTGTATTCAAAGGAAGTTATAATTTATAGTTAATTCACGAGTTAATTACACTTCTAAGGTCTCCAGTGGTATGTCACATACAGAATAAATACAAAGTGTCCTCTTTTACACCCTATACTGATAATACTTGGTTGGCGGGAACCGCAAATTGGTACCGAGTACAATAGAAAATTTTGGGAGGGTTTAGTAATCTAGTAGTAATGTAGCCTGTATGTCAGAAGAAAGACAGGCGAAGAGAGCATTGGAGGGGAAACCATGTACCAAACGCCCCAAAGGGCAAAAAAGGTAGCGCTAGATGGACGACCTGGCAGCCCTGGAGAATAAAGACACCTGGAGGAAACGAGCACAAAACAGAAAGGAATGGAGGCAGTTTGTGCAAGCAGCACGCGGTGTGCAGGGCCTGTAACCACTGGATATGTATTAGTAGTCTAGGGTTAAGAACGACGCGTTGAGTTATTTCTGCAAGGAAATCCTCAATCCAATACAAATGTCGTACGATACTCTGCAATCTTATGTTTTGTTCTCCAAAGGATAGTGCAGATCCTATGTAATAAATCATTTATTCCTATGGACATCAGAGGTCTTACTTTACTTTCTTGTGTCACATGCGACGTAGAACATTCATCATCTACATCTACATACATACTCCGCAATCCACCATGCGGTGCGTGGCGGAGGGTACCTCGTAGCACAACTAGCATCTTCTGTCCCTGTTCCACTCCCAAACAGAACGAGGGAAAATGACTGCCTATATACCTCTGTACAAGCCCTAATCTCTCTTATCTTATCTTTGTGGGCTTTCCGCGAAATGTAAGTTGCGGCAGTAAAATTGTACTGCAGTCAGCCTCAAATGCTGGTTCTCTAAATTTCGTCAGTAGCGATTCACGAAAAGAACGCCTCATTTCCTCTAGAGACTCCCACCCGAGTTCCTGAAGCATTTCCGTAACACTCGCGTGATGATCAAACCTACCAGTAACAAGATTCTCCCTCAATTCGACCTGATAGGGATCCAAAACGCTGGAGCAGTACTGAAGAATAGGTCGTATTAGTGTTTTATAAGCGGTCTCCTTTACAGATGAACCACATCTTCCCAAAATTCTACCAATGAACCGCAGACGACTATCCGCCTTCCCCACAGCTGCCTTTAGATGCTTGTCCCACTTCATATCGCTCTGCAATGTTACGCCCAAATATTTAATCGACGTGACTGTGTCAAGCGCTACACTACTAGTGGGGTGTTCAAACATTACAGGATTCTTTTTCCTACTCATCTGCATTAATTTACGATTATCTGTATTTAGAGTTAGCTGCCATTCTTTACACCAATCACAAATCCTGTCCAAGTCATCTTGTATCCTCCTACAGTCACTCAACGACGACACCTTCCCGTACACCACAGCATCATAATCAGCATCATACCATTCAGTATAATGTACTGGCTTCCCTTAGTCAAACATTCATCAATCCAATCACATATCTGCTAACAAGGGAACCTCTCCATCGCACCCCCCTCAGATTTAGTTATAAGTTGGCACAGTGGATAGGCCTTGAAAAACTGAACACAGAACAATCGAGAAAACAGAAAGAAGTTGTGTGGAACTATGAAAAAAATGAGCAAACTATACAAACTGAGTAGTCCATGCGCAAGATAGGCAACATCAAGGAGAACCTGTGCTCACGAGCGCCGTGGTCCTGTGGTTAGCATGAGCTGCTGAGGAACGAGAGGTCCTTAGTTTAAGTGTTCCCTTGAGTGAAAAGTTTGCTCTATTTATTTTCGCAAAGTTATGATCTGTCCGTTCGTTTATTGACGTATCTGTTCAGTGTGATAAGTTTAGTGTCTGCGTTTTGAGACCGCACCGCAAAACCGTGCGATTAGTAGACGAAAGGGCGTGCTTCTCCAATGGGAACCGAAGACATTTGATCGCAAGGTCGTAGGTCAACCAATTCCTCCACAGGAAAACGCGTCTGATATATTCTATATGGCACTGGTGACGGCATGTGCATCACATGACAGGAATATGTTGTCGACCCACCTAACTTGTACACTTGGCGAATGGGTAAAAAGATTCTTCTACCTTGCCTGATTTAGGTTTTCTTGTGGATGTTATAATCACTCGCAAAAAAGTGATGAAAACATAAGAGTTTCTCACATAAATTGCAACAAATGAATGCAACAGTTTCACAGTCGCACAGTTTTCCCTGTGCTCTGTCAAAACATATGTTTTTAACGTTTTCAAACTTTTCCGTGTGTAGACTATCAAATCCTGCATATGTCCAAGCAAATCTGAACACGTCCTGGAATTTTTGAGAGCGAAGTTGATTATGTGTGGGTACCTGAACTTTGATAATTTACACACGATCACGTAAACAATACTGCTCTGTGTACCTGTGCAGCTTTCCAAAGTCATAGAATGTTATCACAAAGTATTTCACTAGCCGAAAACCTCGCATCGGACGGCCGGCCGAACAGATAATAATTGTCTGAAAATAAAAAATTAAACTTTTCACTAAAGGGAAGACTTCAACTAAGGACTTCTCGTTGCGCAGTTGCTCACTCTAACCACGGGACCAAGGCGCTGCTGAGCGCGTACCATCCTTGTTGTTGCTTATCTTACGCATGGACTACTCAGTTTATAAATTTTGCTTATTTTTTTCATAGTTCCACACGACTTCTTCCTATTTTCTCGATCGATCTGTGTTGAAATTTTCAAGGCCTATCCACTGTGCCAAATTATAACTAAATCTGAGGGCGGTGCGATGGGGAGGTTCCCTTATAAGATACACCGTAGGATTGTATGTCGGTTAATAATCCACCATGTGGTGCGATGCCAAACGTCTTGCGGAAAACTGGGAAGACGGAATCTGTCTGTTCACCAGCATCTGTTGATTGTAAGATGTCCTGCGGGAATGATTTCTTTCATACCCATCTTCTGTATGTTGGGGCAGGTCGAATATTTGAGACGTGCTATAGAGTGGTCAAACACTACCCCCTGATAGTGGTCTCGGAAGAGGGTCAAAGGGCGCGTGATCGAGTGTAGGGTAAGCAAAGCGTATCGGGTAGAGGATCTGATCGGTGGTGCAGCAGCTAGCAGCCGGCAGCTGCGGGTGGTTAAGTAGGGCACGGGCATGCAGGCGGCGTCTGCGGAGAGTCGTTGCCCCGGCAGGTGGGGCAGCCCGCAGCGCCGCAGCCACTGCTATATAGGCGCACCCCACCGCACCGAACGTCGCACGCACATCGCGCCACGCATCTCGCGTTGCTCACGCAGGTACGTACCGCGCCTCAGCCGCCCGCGCTATGCGTCTCTACTTCTCCTGCCGGACGGCTCTCGTCTTCACAGGGTTGTCGACTGTTGACTTATTTGCCCTTCAGTTTTGTTTACAGCATAACTATCATAACGAAAAAGAGTTAGAAAACGTTGCTGTATACGGTATAGTTTTCCGGTGGTGGAATGTTTTATCTACATCAGATCAACAGTAAGAACGAAAGAGGAGTCATTTCTGGAAACCCAGAATCTACTCTATAGGAATCAACATGGATTCCGTAAACAGCGATCGTGTGAGACCCAACTTACTTCATTTGTTCATGAGACACAGGAAATATTAGATACAGGCTCCCAGGTAGATGCCATTTTCCTTGACTTCCGGAAGGCGTTCGATACAGTTCCGCACTGTCGCCTGATAAACAAAGTAAGAGCCTACGGAATATCAGACCAGCTGTGTGGCTGGATTGAAGTGTTTTTAGCAAACAGAACACAGTATGTTGTTCTCAACGGAGAGACGTCTACATACGTTAAAGTAACCTCTGGCGTGCCACAGGGGGGTGTTATGGGACCATTGCTTTTCACAATATATATAAATGACCTAGTAGATAGTGTCGGAAGTTCCATGCGGCTTTTCGCGGATGACGCTGTAGTATAGAGAGAAGTTGCAGCATTAGAAAATTGCAGCGAAATGCAGGAAGATCTGCAGCGGATAGACACTTGGTGCAGGGAGATGGCAACTGACCCTTAACATAGACAAATGTAATGTATTGCGAATACATAGAAAGAAGGATCCTTTATTTCATGATTATATGATAGCGGAACAAACACTGGTAGCAGTTACTTCTGTAAAATATCTGGGAGTATGCGTGCGGAACGACTTGAAGTGGAATGATCATATAAAATTAATTGTTGGTAAGGCGGGTGCCTGGTTGAGATTCATTGGGAGAGTCCTTAGAAAATGTAGTCCATCAACAAAGGAGGTGGCTTACAAAACACTCGTTCGACCTATACTTGAGTGTTGCGCATCAGTGTGGGATCTGTACCAGGTCGGGTTGACAGAGGAGATAGAGAAGATCCAAAGAAGTGCGGCGCATTTCATCACATTGTTATTTGGTAAACGTGATAGCGTTACGGAGATGGTTAGCAAACTCAAGTGGCAGAGTCTGCAAGAGAGGCGCTCTGCATCGCGGTGTAGCTTGCTGTCCAGGTTTCGAGAGGGCTCTTTTTTGGATGAGGTATCGACTCATTGCTTCCCCCTACTTATACCTCCCGAGGAGATCACGAATGTAAAATTAGAGAGATTTGAGCGCGCACGGAGGTTTTCCGGCAGTCGATCTTCCCGCGAACCATACGCGACTGGATCAGGAAAGGGAGGTAATGACAGTGGCACGTAAAGTGCCCTCCGCCACACACCGTTGGGTGGCTTGCAGAGTATAAATGTAGCTGTAGATGTTAACTTTCCTTCGATGATGAGGTCATGAGAGACAAGGCACAGTTACAAATTGAGAGAATGATAGGGAAAGAAATCGGACGTGTCCTTTTCCCGAATGCGAGTCGAATCTCCTAATCTCTGCCCCACCTTGTTCTGTCTCAACAGTTTGAACACTTTATGGTTCCTTTAAAGTCAGTACCGCCATAAGACTGTTTTATTTTATTTTATTTGCAATGTTACTTTTACACTTGATAATGGCAACTTAAAGCCGTAATCATGACCGGGTAAATGTAACATTCCAAATAAAAAAAAAAAAAAACAGTCTAATGGCGGTACTAACTTTAAATAAATATATTATGACCGTGGCCACACATTATGAAAAAAATATTTACTTTATGGTTCATTCGCCAAGAATTTCAATGACGTTGCCGGTTATTAACATTGGTTTCATAGCCGATCGTGTTCGTGAAATTTGTCGATTTACCGTAAAAATAACGGAATTTTTAATTTTCTTCATTAATTACTTGCAGTCGCAGAAGTGATTTACACTCCTGGAAATGGAAAAAAGAACACATTGACACCGGTGTGTCAGACCCACCATACTTGCTCCGGACACTACGAGAGGGCTGTACAAGCAATGATCACACGCACGGCACAGCGGACACACCAGGAACCGCGGTGTTGGCCGTCGAATGGCGCTAGCTGCGCAGCATTTGTGCACCGCCGCCGTCACTGTCAGCCAGTTTGCCGTGGCATACGGAGCTCCATCGCAGTATTTAACACTGGTAGCATGCCGCGACAGCGTGGACGTGAACCGTATGTGCAGTTGACGGACTTTGAGCGAGGGCGTATAGTGGGCATGTGGGAGGCCGGGTGGACGTACCGCCGAATTGCTCAACACGTGGGGCGTGAGGTCTCCACAGTACATCGATGTTGTCGCCAGTGGTCGGCGGAAGGTGCACGTGCCCGTCGACCTGGGACCGGACCGCAGCGACGCACGGATGCACGCCAAGACCGTAGGACCCTACGCAGTGCCGTAGGGGACCGCACCGCCACTTCCCAGCAAATTAGGGACACTGTTGCTCCTGGGGTATCGGCGAGGACCATTCGCAACCGTCTCCATGAAGCTGGGCTACGGTCCCGCACACCGTTAGGCTGTCTTCCGCTCACGCCCCAACATCGTGCAGCCCGCCTCCAGTGGTGTCGCGACAGGCGTGAATGGAGAGACGAATGGAGACGTGTCGTCTTCAGCGATGAGAGTCGCTTCTGCCTTGGTGCCAATGATGGTCGTATGCGTGTTTGGCGCCGTGCAGGTGAGCGCCACAATCAGGACTGCATACGACCGAGGCACACAGGGCCAACACCCGGCATCATGGTGTGGGGAGCGATCTCCTACACTGGCCGTACACCTCTGGTGATCGTCGAGGGGACACTGAATAGTGTCGGTACATCCAAACCGTCATCGAACCCATCGTTCTACCATTCCTAGACCGGCAAGGGAACTTGCTGTTCCAACAGGACAATGCACGTCCGCATGTATCCCGTGCCACCCAACGTCCTCTAGAAGGTGTAAGTCAACTACCATGGCCAGCAAGATCTCCGGATCTGTCCTCCATTGAGCATGTTTGGGACTGGACGAAGCGTCGTCTCACGCGGTCTGCACGTCCAGCACGAACGCTGGTCCAACTGAGGCGCCAGGTGGAAATGGCATGGCAAGCCGTTCCACAGGACTACATCCAGCATCTCTACGATCGTCTCCATGGGAGAATAGCAGCCTGCATTGCTGCGAAAGGTGGATATACACTGTACTAGTGCCGACATTGTGCATGCTCTGTTGCCTGTGTCTATGTGCCTGTGGTTCTGTCAGTGTGATCATGTGATGTATCTGACCTCAGGAATGTGTCAATAAAGTTTCCCCTTCTTGGGACAATGAATTCACGGTGTTCTTATTTCAATTTCCAGGAGTGTATTTAGAGGCATCCTTAACGCAAATTTTGATTCTTCTGGTAAGACTGCAACGTTCAGCGTCTCTCGCCAGTGAGAGCATTATTGCCGGAGTGTTAGCTTAGTTGAGAAAGCATCAGGGATGATGTGCGCGACGTCTACTCGAGGAACGACCGCGAGGGTTAACTAAGTGGCTCAGACGAATCCTAGGAAATCCAGCTCAGGATTTGGATGCCACCCTGAGTCTAGTGCCGAAACCACGGATCCAGCTTGCACTTTTATCTTTTATTTTTTGTGTCAAATAGTGTATTCCATGTGTTTTTTCTCTAATCTACGCGCGTATCTTCACCTCTATGTGGTTGCGTCATTGCCTTTACTTCCTCGAAAAATGATATTTTCTTTGATCAGTAAGCCATAGTCCTTACTCGCAATCCTGTTTCCTTCTTGGTACTAATTCTTACATTTACATAAAAAACTAAACTCCGTTCGAACGGGCCATGAAGGCCCAACGGTACCGACCAGCCCCCATGTCACCTTCAGCCCACAGGCGCCACTGGTGGCGGACATGGAGGGGCATGTGGTCAGCACACCGTTCTTCCAGCCGTATGTCAGTTTACGAGACCGGAGCCGCTATTTCTCACTCAAGCAGCTCCTCAGTTTGCCTCACAAGGGCTGAGTGCACCCCGCTTGCCAACAGCGCTCGGCGGACCGGACGGTCACCCATCCAAGTGCTCGCCCAGCCCGTCAGCGCTTAACTTCGGTGATCTGACTAGAACCGGTGTCACCACTGCGGCAAGGCTGTTGGCCCTATACATTTATATGAACCTCTAAACTCCACAGGCCACTCTGCGGTGTGTGGATACCGAATACCACTACAATTTCCACACTTTGGTGATCAGTTCGCAAGTGTTGTGGCGGATGCGCGACTGGCGGTACTTTCCAGAATAGCTTAGATTTTTCCCGTAATGGGCACATCGCATGTTACAGGTGGCAATAAGTAAGACGCTGCCTCATTATTCCCGGAACGTATCCTCTGGGAATTTCAACAGTAAACAATTACGTGATGCACAACATCTCTACATCCACATGTACACGACTACTCTGCAAGATCGTGGCAGAGGAGACATTGAATCACCTTCAGACTCTTTCTCAACCGTTCCATTATCAAACAGCGCGCGGGATAAGCGAACACTTCACTCATTCCGTGCGACCTCTTTTCTCTTATTTTACTACAATGGTAATTTATCCCAATGTAGGGGGACGCCAACAAAATACTTTCGCATTCTGAAGAGAAAGATGGTGATAGAAATTTCGTGAAAAGACCTCTCCGCAACGAAAAACGCGATTGCCACCCCAATTCGAGTACCATATCTGTGACACGCTCTCCTATTTCGCTATTATACAAAACGAGCTATCCTTCTTTGAACTGTTTCTATGTCTTTCGTCAATACTGCCTCGTGAGGACCCATACCGCGCGGCAATCTTCGTAATAGGACGGACAAGCGTGGTGTAGGCGGTTTCTTTTGTAGGTCTGGTAGTCCGCCTCCATAGCCCCATAGCGAAATGCCATGCGAGAAACTCGGATTCGTTTCCCATCTAGGTCGGAGATTTTCTTCGCCCGGGAAGGGCGTTTTGAATTGTTTTCATCGTCTTCCCACCCACACCAACAGGTAAGTCGCCAGGCTGCCCGCACGTGGGTCTCCCTGCCTAGCCACACGCATTATCACTGTCAGTAGATTTGGTGCATCTACATCTACATCTACATCTACATGATTACTCTGCAATTCACATTTAAGTGCTTGGCAGAGGGTTCATCGAACCACAATCATACTATCTCCCTAGCATTCCACTCCCGAACAGCGCGCGGGAAAAACAAACACCTAAACCTTTCTGTTCGAGCTCTGGTTTCTCTTATTTTATTTTGATGATCATTCCTACCTATATAAGTTGGGCTCAAAAAAATATTTTCGCATTCGGAAGAGGAAGTTGGTGACTGAAATTTCGTAAATAGATATCGCCGCGACGAAAAACGTTTTTGCTTTAATGACTTCCATCCCAACTCGCATATCGTATCTGCCACACTCTCTCCCCTATTACGTGATAATACAAAACGAGCTGCCCTTTTTTGCACCCATTCGATGAACTCCGTCAATCCCACCTGGTAAGGATCCCACACCGCGCAGCAATATTCTAACAGAGGACGAACGAGTGTAGTGTAAGCCGTCTCTTTAGTGGACTTGTTGCATCTTCTAAGTGTCCTGCCAATGAAACGCAACCTTTGGCTCACCTTCCCCACAATAATATCTATGTGATCTTTCCAACTGAAGTTGTAAGTAATTTTTACACTCAGGTACTTCGTTGAATTGACAGCCTTGAGAATTGTACTATTTATCGAGTAATCGAATTCCAACGGATTTCTTTTGGAACTCATGTGGATCACCTCAAACTTTTCGTTATTTAGCGTCAACTGCCACCTGCCGAACCATACAGCAATCTTTTCTAAATCGCTTTGCAACTGATACTGGTCTTCGGATGAACTCACTAGCGCTCTCAAATAAAACGCAGTCTTCGGTTCGCCTTCCCCACAACATTTTCTATGTAATCCTTCCAATTTAAATTGTTCGCAATTGTAATGCCTTGGTAATTTAGCAGAGTTTAAAGCTTTTAGATTTGTGTCATTTGCCGCGCGGAGTAGCCGCGTGGTCCGAGGGGGTTTGTCACGATTCGTGCGGCTCCTCCCGTCGGAAGTTCGTGTCCTCCCTCGGGCATGAATTTGTGTAATTGCCGTAGGTTAGTTAGGTTTAAGTAGTTCTAGGGGACTGATGACGTCAGCAGTTAAGTCCCATAGTGGTCAGAGCCATTTGAACCATTTTTCACAATACACAGATACCTTGTTTAAATACTTTTGCAACTGATCTCTCTTGCATCAGCTTCCACTGTAATTTAATGAACGTCTCCGTGACCTTTCGCGATTACGAACGAACCCAACATGAAACGCGCAGTTCTTCCTTGAATGAACGAGGCAGCACAGTGTTAAGACAGTGGACTTACATTCTGGAGCACCTTGGTTCAAATTCTCATATCGTCCTCCAGACTAAGCTGTGTCGTGATTTCTTTAAATGGCTTACGGTGTAATACTGGGATGGTTACTTTGATAGGGCGCTGTCACACTTCCTCTCCTCGAACCTGTGCTCTGTCTCTAATGCCGTCGTCGTCCACAGTTCCTTAAATCCTAATCTTTCTTTTCCGTTCTTCTTTGGATCTTCTCTGTTAACCGTTCTTAGTATGATTTCAGGTTGATGAGCAATACTCACGAACTGGTCGAATGACGTGTCTGTAAACCCCCATGTCGTGGGTGAATTACCGTTCCTTAAGATATTTACAAAGAAACTCAGCCAGCGCCGGCTTTTCCTGCAAATAGCTGTGCGTCCGTTTGATTTTAATTCCATCCTGGCAAATTCTCCTATCTTCATTACGGTTGTTTCTGTATACATTGATTAACTGAGTGTTAATGTTTGTTCAAATTGGTACCTGAATGAAATGCGAAGATACCATGAGATCGAATTCCCTCACTTTTATATTACAGTTTTTGTAATAAGTTACTCAAATGACGTGAAGGGGGAAATCTGACCCAGGAGGGTAAGGAGAAGGGTTAGTGTCCCTTTAGCTTGAATATCACCAGTATAAAACTAGAAGCTGCATGAAGGCACAAGCGACTGACTCTGTTCTATAAATGAGACATACAGTGCCAGCGTGCTGCAATGAGAAGCAGGATAACCTGTAGAGGACTGAAAAGCTGTTGGTTGACCCTTAACGTGAATAAGTGTAACGTAGTGCGTATAAATGGGCAGAAAGGTCCATTACCGATTGACTGCGCTATTGGCGATAAAAAACAGAGAAGATGTAACAACCGTTAATTATCGAGTAGTTAAGTGTTCGGAGCGACCTTAAGTGGAACGAATGCATAGAATTACAGACAGGAAAGGCATATGGTAGGCTGAGGTTCATTCCAAGAATACAATGCTAGTGTGATGTATCCGCAATGGAGGTAACTTGCAGAACAGTCGTTCTGTGTGTGGACCTCTTGCCAGCTGGGTTCAATAGAGGAGAAAGAGAAGACACAAAAAAGGTGCTTTTTTCTTCATGGATTCATTGGGTGGCCGCGAGGGCGTTATGAAAGTGCACACGGAACACATGTTACAAGATGAGTGCAGTGCGTTGTGGAGATAAGTACTATTAAAATGCTGAGAGTGTTCGTTCTAAGAAGAGAGTAATCATACTACTACTGTCCACACGCATACCGCCAAATGACCACAATAGGAAAATATGAGAAATTAGGGGTGTTACAGAGGCTGATCCATAGTCGTTCTTCAATGCACCATTCACGAATGGAACACGAAAGGGAGAGAAATGATAAAAATGTCACACTACACACCGCCACACACCGTAAGGTGGATTGTGGGTCATTGATGTAAACGGAATACTAGCGTTTAACGTTCCAATGGAGCACAAGGTCAGATTGGCCAAAGACAGAGGTCTAGTCAAATGAACTATCCCGGACATCGGCTTAGGTGATTTTCAGAAACCACGGAAAAACTAAATGCGGGCAGCCGAACGGGAATTGGAACCGCGCTCGCATAGAATTGCAACCCTAGCTCTGTTAAGCAACGACTCGATCGTGACATTATTGAGGAAACATTACTGCTTTTGCTTTGGAGGAAGAACACGTGGAACCCGAATTCAAAATGACCGCAACGAGGTTTGAATTCCAGAATGCAAAACACGCGCTATTTCCATAAACGATTTTTTACGGAGATTTGTAAAGAGGTGTTCCCTGTTAGCCGACGGGATAAGGTTTGATTTCAAATACTTAAAAATAGATTTTTGAAAGTGATGTTGGTATTTATTAACGTTAAAACGGTGCGAAACCATTGACATTACATGCACTACTGGCCATTAAAATTGCTACACCACGAAGATGAGGTGCTACAGACGCGAAAGTTAATCGACAGGAAGAAGATGTTGTGATATGCAAACGATTAGCTTTTCAGAGCATTCACACAAGGTTGACGCCGGTGGCGACACCTACAACGTGCTGACATGAGAAAAGTTTCCAACAGATTTCTCATACACAAACAGCAGTTAACCGCCTTTGCCCGGTAAACGTTGTGGTGATGCCTCGTGTAAGGAGTAGAAATGCGTACCATCACGTTTCCGACTTTGATAAAGGTTGGATTGTAGCCTATCGCGATTGCGATTTATCGTATCGCGACATTGCTGCTTGCGTTGGTCGATATCCAATGACTGTTAGCAGAATATGGAATTGGTGGGTTCAGGAGGGTAATACGGAACGCCGTGCTCGATCCCAACGGCCTCGTATCAGTAACAGTCGAGATGACAGGCATCTTATCCGCATGGCTGTAACGGATCGTGCAGCCACGTCTCGATCCCTGAGTCAACAGATGGGGACGTTTGCAAGACAACAACCATCTGCACGAACAGTTAGACGACGTTTGCAACAGCATGGACCATCAGCTCGGAGACCATGGCTGATGTTACCTTTTGCGCTGCATCACAGACAGGAGCGCCTGCGATGGTGTACTCAACGACAAACCTGGGTGCACGAATGGCAAAACGTCATTTTTTCGGATGAATCCAGGTTCTGTTTACAGCATCATGATGGTCGCATCCGTGTTTGGCGACATCGCGGTGAACGCAGATTGGAATCGTGTATTCGTCATTGTCATACTGGCGTATCACCCGGCGTGATGGTATGGGGTGCCATTGGTTACACGACTCGGTCACCTCTTGTTCGCATTGACGGCACTTTGAACAGCGGACGTTACATTTCAGATGTGTTACGACCCGTGGCTCTACCCTTCAATCGATCCCTGCGAAACCCTACATTTCAGCAGGATAATGCACGACCGCATGTTGCAGGTGCTGTACGGGCCTTTCTGGACACAGAAAATGTTCGCCAGCACATTCTCCAGATCTCTCACCAATTGAAAACGTCTGGTCAATGGCAGCCGAGCAACTGGCCAGTCACTAATCTTGATGAACTGTGGTATCGTGTTGAAGCTGTATGGGCAGCTGTACCTGTACATACCATCCAAGCTCTGTTTGACTCAATGCCCAGGCGTATGAAGGCCGTTATTACGGTCAGAGGTGGTTGTTCTGGGTACTGATTTCTCAGGATCTACGCACCCAAATTGCGTGAAAATGTAATCACATGTCAGTTCTAGTATAATATACACTCCTGGAAATTGAAATAAGAACACCGTGAATTCATTGTCCCAGGAAGGGGAAACTTTATTGACACATTCCTGGGGTCAGATCCATCACATGATCACACTGACAGAACCACAGGCACATAGACACAGGCAACAGAACATGATCAATGTCGGCACTAGTACAGTGTATATTCACCTTTCGCAGCAATGCAGGCTGCTATTCTCCCATGCAGACGATCGTAGAGATGCTGGATGTAGTCCTGTGGAACGGCTTGCCATGCCATTTCCACCTGGCGCCTCAGTTGGACCATCGTTCGTGCTGGACGTGCAGACCGCGTGAGACGACGCTTCATCCAGTCCCAAACATGCTCAATGGGGGATCCGGAGATCTTGCTGGCCAAGGTAGTTGACTTACACCTTCTAGAGCACGTTGGGTGGCACGGGATACATGCGGACGTGCATTGTCCTGTTGGAACAGCAAGTTCCGTTGCCGGTCTAGGAATGGTAGAACGATGGGTTCGATGACGGTTTGGATGTACCGTGCACTATTCAGTGTCCCCTCGACGATCACCAGAGGTGTACGGCCAGCGTAGGAGATCGCTCCCCACACCATGATGCCGGGTGTTGGCCCTGTGTGCCTCGGTCGTATGCAGTCCTGATTGTGGCGCTCACCTGCACGGCGCCAAACACGCATACGACCATCATTGGCACCAAGGCAGAAGCGACTCTCATCGCTGAAGACGACACGTCTCCATTCGTCCCTCCATTCACGCCTGTCGCGACACCACTGGAGGCGGGCTGCACGATGTTGGGGCGTGAGCGGAAGACGGCCTAACGGTGTGCGGGACCGTAGCCTAGCTTCATGGAGACGGTTGCGAATGGTCCTCGCCGATACCCCAGGAGCAACAGTGTCCCTAATTTGCTGGGAAGTGGCGGTGCGGTCCCCTACGGCACTGCGTAGGATCCTACGATCTTGGCGTGCATCCGTGCGTCGCTGCGGTCCGGTCCCAGGTCGACGGGCACGTGCACCTTCCGCCGACCACTGGTGACAACATCGATGTACTGTGGAGACCTCACGCCCCACGTGTTGAGCAATTCGGCGGTACGTCCACCCGGCCTCCCGCATGCCCACTATACGCCCTCGCTCAAAGTCCGTCAACTGCACATACGGTTCACGTCCACGCTGTCGCGGCATGCTACCAGTGTTAAAGACTGCGATGGAGCTCCGTGTGCCACGGCAAACTGGCTGACACTGACGGCGGCGGTGCACAAATGCTGCGCAGCTAGCGCCATTCGACGGCCAACACCGCGGTTCCTGGTGTGTCCGCTGTGCCGTGCGTGTGATCATTGCTTGTACAGCCCTCTGGCAGTGTCCGGAGCAAGTATGGTGGGTCTGACACACCGGTGTCAATGTGTTCTTTTTTCCATTTCCAGGAGTGTATTTGAGTAATGAAAACCCGTTTACCATCTGCATTTCTTCTTGGTGTAGCAATTTTAATGGCCAGTAGTGTATGTTACTCGTCGTGGGAAATTATTTTAGGTGCTGATCGGTTATAATGGGTCAAAATGTGTGCTGGCGCGGGAATGTGGCTCTGGATATATGGAGAAGAGCTAATAGCAGGCTGAAGCTCTGAACTATTGCGTGAGACGTGATCGGTCGAAGTACTACCTACAATACGCAATTGTATGCGTCTGAGCTCCGATCGATGAATGTGGGATTTCGATTTCTGAATAATTCGAACACTTCCAAAAATGCCTCTTAATAAACTGCCCGAATAGTACTTTAAAAGTGTTTTGCTGAATTATATCAGCGATATCTCTAATGAAACGTTCCTCAGGCATAGATTAGAATCTGTACGTATACAGGAACATGTATGGGTGCCACCTTATGGTTAAGAATACGTCGACGGTTTCCAATCACAGCAACGAAAAAAGGAAATGGAGATTCAGATTTAACGACGGCTCAACAGCATTAGAGACGGAGCACAGGCTCGGAATGGGGAAAGAAATCGGTCGTATGTTTTTCAAAGTAACAATCTCGACACTCGGCTTAACTGGTTTCGGGTCACTACGGATAATCTGAAACTTAATGACTGGACAGCTACCTAGTACACGCAATGGATGAAGGCAATCAGGTGGATGCAGTATTTCTTTGCTTCCGAAAAATAGTTAACTTCGTATCACAACGATGCTTATTAACGAAAGTACGATACTATGGGGTATAAAATTAATTTGTGGATAATTTGTGCATTTCCTGGTAGGGATGACACAGGATCTTGGATGGAGAGTCGTCGATAGATGTAGACATAACTTCGTAAGTTTCTCAGGGAAATATGCCTGGGTGCTTGTTCATGTCGTATATTGTGACCCGGCAGTAACCTCAGACTTTTTGCACATGGTGCAGTTATCTATAATGCAGTTATATAGCAAAGTAGCGCGACAAATATTCATTCGGATCTCGATAAGATTTCCCATTTTTCAGATATTGGCAACTTGCTTTTAATATATAGAAATGTAAAATTGTGTACTTTATAAAACGAAAAAAAACGTAATAGTCTATGACTAAAACGTCAATGAATCACAATTAGAATCAGTCAACTAATGAAAACACCAACGTGTAACAGTTTGTGGGATATTAAATGAAATGACCCCGTAGGCTTAGCCGTAGGTAAGACGGTCGCAGGTTGCGGTTCATTGGTGGATAAAGGGAAAAAGCAGTCAGGCTAAAATGGAAGGACCCACACCAAATAAAACTAACAGGAGATATTGAGCGTATACAAAGAAGGGTAACACGAATGTCGAGACGTTTCTTTGACTGATGGGCGGGAGTCACGGAAATGCTGAAGAAAAATTTTTTGCTGGCAGACACGATCAGTGCACGAATACCTACTTACACAGATCCAAGATGCACAGTTAAGTGATGAATGTAGAAATATACATCACCCTAAGTATTGATTCAGTATGGACCGCAAAGAAAAACAATGGCTCTGGGCACTATGGGACTTAAAATCTATGGTCATCAGTCCCCTAGAACTTAGAACTATTTAAACCTAACTATCCTAAGGACATCACACAACACCCAGTCATCACGAGGCAGACAAAATCCCTGACCCCGCCGGGAATCGAACCCGAGAACCCGGGCGCGGGACGCGAGAACGGTACCGCACGACCACGAGCTGCTCGCTGGACCGCAAAGACAAGTTAATAATAACAGAAGTGAATGGATCGGGAAGAAAGCATTATATTTCGTACTACGGGAAGTGCCCTCTGCCATACACTTCATTGTGGTTTGCGGATTATAGATGTAGATTGAATTCAATCTCCGATTCTTTAGAATGCGTGTCCTATGACTTAACCACTGTGCCACGGAAATAACATGCGTCCTATCAAGTGTCATTAATAGGACCGGTTGCGTAATCTATGAAGAAATCAACTCAGCACTATTCTTATTTCTATTGACATGAACAGCGTTCCCAGGGGAGCGCTAACACATAGTTGATTGATTAGTTAAGGATATGGGCGTGCTATCAATGAAGGAGTCTTTTCACCAGCTACGTAGAATAGATCGTAGGTGCTAGCGAAACTACAGACCTCTGAATGGTTAATTTTCGTCTCGATCCTCCATGCTGCGTTTTTGCGCCGCTGAGTCTAATTATTCAGAGATTATCTGTGGCTGACAATTTACAAACTAATTACTTCATCAGCGTAAGAAGCCAACGATTATAACGTAATTCTGAAAATAAGTAAAAGATAGTGAAAGTAGGTATTTATTGAACAGATGCTTTGGACTTAATCCCAGAAAATTTGCTCTGTCGGTAGTTCATTTCATTTTGCTGTCTATCCCACTTATTGTCTGTTATTCCTGGCTGCAGGGTAATATTACCAAATTACTCTGTGAATTACGCTTGGAACTGCAAAAATTACACCACTTATGAGAAGTGCTTATAGCAGTGGCGAGGCCTTAATGGTCCGCATCGGACAATGGGTAGGCGGCAGTTCTGAGTGATCTCGGCTATTTCCTTCCTTTTATATATATAGCTGCGTCGCTCGCGACGTCAGTGTAGTACAAGTTGATCCGAGCAGTGAACAGCTTCCTGCCATGTCTCTGTTTGTGCTCCTAAAATGGAATCTATCCTTTCTATCACAGGTAAGACGCGTGATTTGTCTTCTGGCTTGTCTCTGTTTAACAAAACATATCGAATACTGAACGCGATAACAGAGAGCACTGAATATTTCGGCTACTATATCTGTATAGTTACGAGCTGTTTCAGGGGTATTCCGTTCCCAAGTATCGCAAAGATGAACGGGTTCTGTAAAATAGTGTTTCAATACAGTACGTATGTGAGACACATGTGGTGTTGTTTCCTGTTCGTTGTTTCATTCGTAACTGTAGTTTACATTGCAAAGTGATATTTGTGCTTTTCTATAAGATTAAGTGCAGCATCTGTTTTCCTTGCATATCGTGCAGTTTTACGATCCACCACTGAGAAAAAACTACAGTTTTTCAGATGCAAGTTGAATGATACTTTCCGACTTGTTTTAATATTTCATTTTCATCTCAACATGGATTCATCCTTTATTGTGATACTGAGCAAGATACCATGACAGTATTCGCATTTTTCTTGCCTATCTACTACACTTGGGATTAACTTCGTTTTTACCGACAGAACAGTTTCTCCTGACCGAAAGGGTCGAGCAGGTAATCGACTGCAGCCTTCTTCCGGCATTCGCCTAGATTGATTTATGGGAGGCATTTAACATCGAAAGCAAAATAGGAATATCAGGCTAAGACAGCTGAAGACAGCCGAGGAATATGCAGCAACTCGGTTCATTAAGGCTGCGAGTGTTGCCGCCAACGATCCTCATGCACTAGATTCGTGTTTATCGTTTTTGTTAGTATGGCTGAATCCGAATAATTCAATAATTTTACAGTCAAAGAGTAAAGTTGGTCTCTTTACATAGCGTAGAGCGACTCGAGTGCCTCGGAAGTTTGTATATGTATTTAAATTGGTTTGCAAGTGTTCTAAATTCTTTCTCAGTTACGTGTTGCGCAAAAGTTTTAGGATTTACAGCAGCTGAGGAAGAATTGTTGAACAAACTTCATTAGTTTCACAAGTTTTGTTGTAAAAGAAGTGGAATGTAATGTAAATTATTTTAAATAGTCGGTAACATCAGCACGTGGTATTCACATAACTGATTAACATTTAACTGCGACAAAACACAGTGCACAATTTCTGAAACGGAACTCTTGTAAAAGGGAAAATTTTACTGTCAGAAGGTGGTCTAACAGTCAATGACGTTGATCATATTAAATTCTTAAAGACTGTTGGAGGATGAAAACCTTTCTTGGAAGTATGACATCTCGTGCAGAAGCTGAGTATAGCTATCTTGAGTATAAGAAAAATTCTCTGACACTGAAACGCAAAAAAAACAACATTACTTTGTTTGCTTTCACGCTAATATCTCTTATAGCATCATATTTTTTGGCAACTCTATTCACTCGTCAAGAATACTTTTAGCCCAGAAAAGAGCGGACTGGCAGATCTGCAATGCCCGTTCGCAAATTTTATGTATGGCGTTGTTCAGGTGCCTCGAAATTCTAACTGTGCCATTCCAGTACGCATGCTCTATCAAAGGATTTGTTGTTGACAATACTGACTTATTCAGAAGAAACTGCAACACTCATTCATAGAACTAAAGACGAAAAAGCATTTCTTGAAGCGTTGTACCGAAGGGTGTATACTATTCAGCAGCTTTCATTTTCAGTAGACTTGAAGCAAAACTTGAAAGATTGAATAATTAACCCAAAGTCTTAAAATCTAAGTTGAAAAGTTTCCTTTTGGCACACTCCTATTCTGTACAGGAGATCTTCGCAATGGTGGAGAACGCTTCTCTGTAATGTTGTATTTATTCGTATACTCTTTCATCACTTCTCCCGAATTTGATTAATTCTTTAATTTTGATTGTTTATAAATGTCCTAATCACGATTTGGTAAACAATGTACTAATCATGACAATGTCATGGCTTTGGCTCGCATGATCTCACGGAACCTGATAAATAAGTAAAATAAAATAAGACAACTTCTCATTGTGCCTTTTGTGAAAAGACTACGTAACAAAGACATTATCGTACAAGAATTATTCGCGGTATCATTATTAAAACAACTATGCCTGCATTCATTTGCAACTATTCACAGCCTCTTAGAATGTGCCAATCAAGGACTACTCAGCCTGAATTTCAACCGACACATCCCAAAAGCGAGTCCTTCATATTGTAATGAATATTTCCGCTGGCTCCTTTCTCCAAAATGTTTTCGCCCTGTAGAGTGAGAGGTCGGATCTTGTAGCAGATAAACGCTTATGTAAAGGAGTCGCGTCGGTTTAGAAGGCGTATAGTTTCGTTATGTATCATGGAAAATTTACTCACTTTTGTACGTCGACACAGGAGAAAATGAAATGTAGTTGCTGCATCTGCGTCGTGTATGAGTTAGTACGGGTGGCCATCATTAGCAACCAAATAGTGACAATACACAACTGAGAAAACTGCAACTATAAATATGTAAAATGTGATTATATGCGTGATACTTCTCTTTAACGTTTTCAATATAGTTGACGTGTGTCGAGAAAATTCTCTTTCAAATCGAGAAATGTTACGTTTGGAGGCCACTCGATAGGATATCTTCGATTTATATGTCTTCCACGTAGAGTGTCATCCAAGAATGTTCTGATATTTCAACGACAGTGAGATACCAGGTAAATTGTTCATTATTTAAGCATCTCCACAAAGGAAGGGAATATCGATGTTTGAAACTTATCGACAACCAACTGAGTATCTCCATTTGCGTCCAAATTTGTACTTTGCAAGCCACCGTCCGCTGTGTGTGTCGAAGGGTGTAGTATGTTACTTGAATTATTTTTACTCTGTCGTGCTCCATACGTTCCTGGTGTACGGAGAAAAGGTTGCCAGCGACCCTCTGTGTTAGCCAGAATTTCACCAATTTTGCCGCCATGACCATCAGGCCACATGAATGTTGTAGGAAGTAAAAAGTTTCTTTGCTGGTACTGAAAAGTGGACTCTCGTAATTTTGATAGGCCACTCGCGATTCGTTACGTACATCCTGTAGCGTCTACCACTGGAATTTGCAGAGCATTTCTAAAATGGTGTCGCTCTGACTAAACAACAAATTTGCTACGAAACGCCCAGCACTTCTTTGAATTTTTCCAGTCTCCTTATGACTATTTGGTGAAGAGCCCAGACCACAGACAATATTCAAACAACATCCGCAAACAGCCTCCTTCGCGGTTCAATGACACTTCCTTAGGGCTGTTCGCACAATTGTCAGTCTGCTATCTGCCTTCCCTACGGCTGGATTTATATGGTCATTCCACATCAGATCACTCGGAACAGATGTACATAAATACTTTCAATACCTGACGGATGTGACTAATTGCAGTGACTGATGGTGTATTGTGTATTGTGTAGCGGCTGTTTCCACATATTTACGCTCGTTCTCTTCTTTTTCCTAGTCTTATTCTGAGTCTTCACAGGGGCGGAATGTCACTCTGGATTTGGCTATGTTAGGGTAGGGCGTGGCCGGATGCATTTCTTATCGCCCCCCCCCCCCTCCCCACATTGCACAGGAGGAATTTGTGTACTCCATCTGTGTGCGCCCAGTGTTGCCCCATGTGACAGTCCGTGAATGTTTTCGAAACGCTTGCAAATCGCGTAATTGAGGGGGCACGTGGGTACCGCTCCGGTGTTCGAATGTGGAAAACCGCATAAAAACCACATCCGGGCTGGCCAGCACACCGGCCGTCGCCGTTAATTCGCCGGGCGAAATTGATCAGGACCGTCGGGTCTCCCCAAATTCCGGAAGCGGCGTGCTAACGCTCACGGTTTTCCGGGCCGGTGCATTTATGGACATCACATCTCATTTGTTTGTGTTACCCTTTGCACGTTATACTGCGCGTGGGTTAAGTCTTTCCGCATTTCGCAAACGACTGTATCATCTGCAGAAGAGCCACAGAGGATTACGAAGTTTTTCTGTATTTGTATATGCCGTGAATAGTAACCGTGCTACCAAGTATACCATACGTGTTTCCGCTTCTTGTGATTTTTTTTCCATCAAGGAAGACAATTTGAGTATTGTTTTCCAGGAAGTCTTCATTTCAATCGTATACGATATCCCTGTTACCATCAATAGGCAATTTGTTTACTGGGCGACTGTGCAGAGCGTACTGAAGACCTTCCGCTATTCAAGAAACACCGCTCCCTGTACACTTTTGGACCTCATGGACGAACAGAGCAAGACGGGTTCTGTAGTAATGTGCATCTGTACCTAGATATTCTTACAGATCGGAACGACATGTACCTTTTATCAAGAGGAACTTTCCGTTGTTATAGCGGTCTACGTTGGACTGTAGCTGGAAGAAATGACAGGTCTTCCATACAGTCGATACAAAATCTAGTGTATACCCATCAGGTACAGTGTACTTTCCTCTCACTGGCTTTCTGATTTATTTTTCAGTTCCATTTTCGCTTGTTTCTACATCTGTCATTTTCGCATCTGTCCGACGGTCGAAAGTAGGAACCACTTCGTGAACTTCGCTACGGTACCTAAAAGTAAATTACCAGCCAAGCAGCGTAGCTATATTCAGACCACACGACACGTGAACCTCTGAAAGTTTTTCTACCTTGTTCACGTAAATGAATGGATTTACAGAAACCTAATATGCACAGCTAGAGCGCTTTGCCACATAGCTCTATTTGAATAACATCTCATCGGATCAGATCTTTCCCCTGCGTTCTCTTCCTCTTGAAACCAGTCACTATACGGAACTTTTGAGCCAAATCGTTTTTGTTCAAAGCGTGCAGTTGCCTTGGAATGCACAATTCTCGTTTTGCATTCTTCCGAAATGAACACACAACTGGTCGGCTTTTGTACACACACCTTTCACAGTTTATTGTGGGGTCGCTCATATCTTTGTGACATATATGTGGCAGACCTCTAAACTCTTTTTTGACAGTGTCGTTTCACCGCTGTAATGTGTTTGTTCTTTTACAAGGTCTCGTACTTTACAAGAGAAAACTTCATTTCAGCGGTGTGCTAACCACATGATCCTCCGTATCCGCATCCAGTGACCCCTGTGGTATGAGAATGACACGGCGGTCGGTCGGTTCCGTTGGGCCTTCAAGGCCTGTTCGGACATAGTTTAGTTTACATGAAATGCTTAAATTTTTAGGTATTGTGCTAAAGTTCTACGTAATAAAAACATGTTTTCATGTAAATCGTAGGCAAAAGTTATTATCATGAATCCGAAATTTTTGAATGCGGTGTTAATTTTACGCTTTTAGGAAGTACGTACGTATCGATTCTGAATAGGTACGACACTTAAATCAACATTCTCTATAAACTGTTGGTAGTGCATAGCACTGAAAACAGAAATAAAGTAAAATGTAATTTTTTGTCATGAACACATGTGACGCTCTTGCTACGTTACATTAAAATTACCGTGATTCTCTCTCGCAACAATGTAAAAATGAGTACTTAGAATTTTGTATGCAGCACCGTAAATTGTTTTTTAACTCAGTCCCACTTCCAGACACAATTTTTGATTTTTGACTGTGTTCCTTGCAAGGTGTACGTACCAAAAGCTGGAAAGTTTTTAATTGTTAATTTTTGATTTGAGCATATCTGCCCTAAACATTGGCTATTACCTTCTCGCAACGTAACTTCACGGCTTTTAAATTTTCATTCAGTAAATGTAGGAAACGATTTTCAGCCGGTTGGCTATGTGATTTCTCTGTTGAAACCAATATCCGGCTGCTAAAAGAGCCACGTTCATAACTATAATTTTTGACTGAACTAAGTAAACATATTATATATTCCGACTTAAAATAAATCGAAACAGTAGAAATATCGAGATCGTACCAATGGTCTGTCTAACAACAATCACTGCTTTTAACACTTTTAACACTCATACCACAAGAGGCCAATTTTTATTGTTTGCTTAATACAGAAGATACATGAACAACATTCATCTTTTAGGTCTAAAAATGAATAAAAATCGAACCAAACCTCAACTTCAACAATATTCGTAGTATTATTTAAATCCTCATGGGCTCGAGGTAAGGGTTGTTAAGTCAGTAGTTGCGTATATTTGGCATACAATACAAAATGAAGCGATTTTAACATCCATATACGTATTTTGGGGGTAACGTTCTCATCATCTCTCATTCATTGGACAAACAAATACATTAGAAATCAGCTGGTGTGATAGCAAGTAGACACGGCTGGAGGCAACACTGTAGGAAAAGAGGCACACTTGTGAATGAAAGGAAGTATTATAGGTCGGAACAGTGAAACACGAGCTGGATATTTTAAAGTAAGAGGTGGACTTCTAGTACAAATAACTTAATTTTATGACTGCTAATTTGCATGTTCAGGGTCCGTGTGTTTAGTTCGGTGGTAACGTGCTCGCATTTCCTGCAAGAGGGCCGGGTTCGATTCCCGGCTGGGTTGGAGATTTTTCTCCGCTCGGGGACTGGGTGTTGTGCTGTTCTCATTATCATTTCATCCCCATTCCGGCCCGCGAGTTGCCCAATGTGGCGTCGAATGAAATAAGACTTGCAATTGGCGGCCGAACTTCCCCGAATAGGGGCCTCCCGGCCAACGATGCCATGCGCTCATTTCCATTTTTTTTTTTTTTTTTGCATGTTCAGGTACTTGTGGTTGATGATTTAAGCTCGGATAGTCAGATGTTGAGAAACTGACTCCCGAAACGCAGCTATCTGTTAATATAACTTTATTGTTTGTTGTATGATGCATAAATATAGCAAACGACCGACTCGTTAGCTGTTTATCTGTGTGAGACTGCAGAAAACGGACTAACATTGCCACCGACCAATGACTCGTTCAAAGTGCCTTTGAAAGTCGGTACGAAGGAGGATAAGTTTGTACTCGCATGCAACAGTGTCAGCTTTCCCAAACCGCAACCGCTACTTTTCCTGATGTAGTTTCTCAGTCGGCTTTACCATGACCAGCGTGTCCCATTCAGTCCATCATAAACAGTTCGGGGAATCCAAGTCGTATTCACTGCATGGCAGTCAGGTTTGTTGACCATTCAGCTACATAATTCTGTAGAAAAAAGGGAGAGATAAGATTAGGATTTAGCATCCCTTCAACCACGACGTCTCTGGTTTTCTTAGAAAAAAGTTTAAAAGACATCATTGTAGAGGTAGCTCAAGTCAGGACAGGACAAGAATAATGTAACACTTAGGCCGTTTTCTGACCAATTCGCTATAAGCGATTAAATAAAATCACGTGAAACCAAAATGATAACTGAATTCCATTCTTACCGAAAGCGCATCCAGAGTGTTAATAACTGAGCTATCTCACTCGGTTGCATGACTCTGAAAAGGTTGTCGGTTAGTCAACACACAGACAAGGAATTAATAAGTAACATAATGAGTGCGTATGCGATAAACAGAAATGAAGTAAGCAAAGAAACATGTAAGAAGGCTAGTTTACACTGTTCAAGCTACAGAATTTTCAAATACTTTTTTTCAGACTGTGAAATATGTGTTACATATACCATTATTATTTGTTTTAGCCGGACATATAATCGGAATTCTCTGTTTGCAGGAAGGAACGAGTCATATAAAACCATGCTGCTCTTCAAGGAGACTTTTGCTTCTCTCGGTAAGTCAAGAAAGTGTATCACCTTCATCCCTTCCCATATAATGAACAAAATAAAAAGTAAAAGAATTATAAGTTTATGTCTTATATTAACAAAGTGCTATCAATAGGCAAGTTGTAACTTTTACTGGATAAAACATTGGGCATCCAGAGTACAATATTTATTATATAAAAGCTGTATGATAATTAGTGAGGAAAACTGACACAGGTGATACCATACGATAACATAAGCAAAAACTTTCTAGTAGTTATGTATCCGAAAACGAGCAGTTGTAGGGATAAGTGCAAATGTATGGTTACATGTCACCATTGTCATCAGTATGAAGCATCTTTTTGGGAAGTGCTAATATGTTTGAAATGGAAAGTTTTGAAATCCCCATCTAAGTGAGCTCATTTTTCATCCATGGCCCGAATCCAGTAAACGCATCATGGGACACTGGCTCATTTTCTGCTAAAGCGCCAATGTGATTTCAGGTGGTTAGTTGAAGGAGGGCGTGTACCTTGACGTCCAGGATCACATGACTTCAATCCTCTGAATTTTTCTGTCTGTGCTATCTCAAAACTCAAGTGTACACGACATCTGTTGATTAGTTCGAAGAACTGGAGAAGCGAACTGTATAGTCATACATCGTGGATGAATTTTGAACCGAATTATACGGGGATTTAGTTCCCGGGTTCGATTCCCGGCGGGATCAGGGATTCTCTATGCCTCGTGATGACTGGGTGTTGTGTGATGTCCTTAGGTTAGTTAGGTTTAAGTAGTTCTAAGTTCTAGGGGACTGATTGATGACCATAGATGTTAAGTCCCATAGTGCACAGAGCCATTTTATACGGGGATTCAATCAATACATTTCGAACACATTTCTACTAAGGCAACATTTCAAACGGAAGCTAGCAGCGGCTCGTAAGCGTGCATCCACAATTATCTAGGATCCGCTTGTTTGCGGACCCATATTTATCGGATTAAGTTTACGTCTATTATTGCGTACTTGCACCTGTTAAAGTTTGTTAATTATGAAAAACATTGCAGGTTGCAAAACTTGCAGGCTAAGTTTATTTTTCGAATGTGCAGTTGTACCACGATGTTTTAGGTCTTGTAATGAAGCATAGCAGCACCGTATAACGTTTTATAGGTGAGGAAAAATTTTAGATTGTGGACACATATCTTCAAAAGTATATTTCTGCCAAAATAATTATAATTTAACTTCGAGTGCTCATTTTCCCTAGTGCAAACAGGGACGTGAATTTCAAAATGTGGTGGTGAAAATAAAATGAAATGATCTTATGGCATTGTTGGCCGGGAGGCCCCGTGCGGGGCAGATCGGTCGCCGTCTTGTGAAGTCCTTTTTAGTGTACGCCACTTCGGCGACTTGCGAGTCAATGATGATGAAAAACACACAACACCTAGTTATCATGAGGTAGAGAAAATCCCTGACCCCGGCGGGAATCGAACTTTTTTTTAACCATATATATTTATTTAAATATATTAACAACGATACATTAAAAAATGACATTCTAGTCTATTAACCTATTTTATTCCTAGTGTTGGTTAATATTACTGTCATTTTATATGTTTTCGTTTTTATATTTTCCTTTTTCGTTTTTCTCTTATTGTTGTACCTTAAGCCCTTTTATATGGCCATTTGTCGTCTTTTTTTTTTGAGGGGGTAGACATTGCAGGACAGGCATAACAGTTTATATTTGGCATCGATGCATTGATTTTGAGTTTATGTTTCTGTATGTGATGCACTTGTGATGCCACAGTAACATTGTGTATTCTGGTTTGGTCTCTTCCTCTAGTTACACTGTTAAGTGGGACAGTATGAGGGAAACGTCAGCATGATAGGTGGAGCAGAAGTGGAAGAAACGTGTTTTACAAATACTACAGTATATACCTAAATTGAGGAAGAGAGAAAATTTTGTCATGTTACATAACAGAAGCAGGAAGGAGAGTGTGAGTAATCAATATAATTTTATAGGCACAAAGTGAAGGAAATCATTTTAAAAAATCTAATAATAATAATGAGTAGTTGGCACTTTCCACTAAGTAATGCTTCTTTCCTAGTCAGTATAGTACAAATAATGGAAGAAAAGTTAGAACCCGGGACCCCGTGAACAGAAAGCGAGAGCGTTACCGCAAGACCACGAGCTGCGGATGGTGTGAAGATGTCATATCGACCTCTTATCAGTAGATCTAACAGGACAAGTCTGCCTACCCGGTTTGAGAGCAGAAAGTCTTGTAGGAAAGCGCGACGGTACCGTCCAGTGAGTAAAGTGTGTGCATGTGTGTGCAGCGGTGCTGGTGGTCCTGGTGGCGGCAGCGGCAGCGGAGCCGGACGAGGGAGCCAATTTGTTCCTGAAGGCCTCGAGGTCGGTGCCGCACGTGGGGCGGCGCAGCGACTTCTTCCTCAAGACGGCCAAGTCGGTGCCCCGCATCGGACGCAGAAGCGACCTCTTCCTCAAGAGCGCCAAATCCGTGCCCAGGATTGGCCGCCGCACAAATCTGGCAGCAATAGTAAGTTGTTATTGTCGTTGCTCTGTTCTGCGGTTCGAAAGCTGATTTCGTGCAGCTCTACACGTTAGTCTATCCTGTGGAATAATGTTCTTCTCTGCATAACTACTATAACCAGTATACAGGCCGGTTATAACTAAACTTCCGTTACTTGAGCCAGTGTAGACGTCAAACTATTTACCATTTGGCTACTTTATCCTTATATATAAAACTCTCGTGTCACAGTGTTAGTTGCGATATTCCTCCGAAACGGCTCGATCGCTTCTGATGAAATTTTACATGTACCGGGTGACCAAAAGGTCAGTATCAAATTGAAAAGTTAATAAACCACGGGATAATGTAGATAGAGAGGTAAAAATTGACACACGTACTTGGAATGACGTGGGGTTTTATTAGAACCACCCCATATTGCGTATTGCTAGATCTCTTGCGGGCGTCGTTTGCTGATGATCGTGTGCTCAGCCGCCAATTTCGTCATGCTTGGCCTCACAGAGCCCCAGACCTCAGTCCGTGCGATTATTGGCTTTGAGGTTACCTGAAGTCGCAAGTGTATCTTGATCGACCGACATATCTAGGGATGCTGAAAGACAACATCCGACGCAAATGCCTCACCATAACTCCGGACATGCTTTACAGTGTTGTTCACAACATTATTCCTCGACTACAGCTATTGTTGAGGAATGATGGTGGACATATTGAGCATTTCCTGTAAAGAACATCATCTTTGCTTTGTCTTACTTTGTTATGCTAATTATTGCTATTCTGATCAGATGAAGCGGCATCTGTCGAACATATTTTGAACTTTTGTATTTTTTTGGTTCTAATAAAACCCCGTGTCATTCCAAGCATGTGTGTCAATTTGTACCTCTCTATCTACATTATTCCGTGATTTATTCAGTTTTCAAATTTATACTGACTTTTTGATCACCCAGTATAAAATTCTCGTGTCACAGTGTTAGTTTCGATACTCCTCCGAAACGGTTCGATCGATTCTAATGAAATTTTACATGTATATTCGGTAGGTCTGAGAATCGGTCGTAATCTATTTTTCATACCCGTAAGTGACAAGGGTAGTTCAAATGGTTCTGAGCACTGTGGGACTTAACTTCTGAACTCATCAGTCCCCTAGAACTTAGAACTACTTAAACCTAGCTAATCTAAGGACGTCATACACATCCATGCCCGAGGAAGGTTTCGAACCTGCGATCGTAGTGGTCACGCGGTTCCAGACTGTAGCGCCTAGAACCGCTCGGCCACCTTGGCCGGCGACAAGGGTGGTCCACCCCAAAAATTACTTTCTTATTTTTTCTACAGAACTTTTTTTTATTTTTTTATCATGCGGCATTAAAAAATACACACAACTCTAAATTTTGATCCTTCTACCACCAATCCCCATGTTTAAATAGCAATTTTAGTAATTTAATCATTTTCAACCCCGGTCGATAACTGATCAATTATCACTTGATCAGTTATCACCACCAGGTGTCTACCGATGATAGTCTTTCACTATTCGATAAACAGGTAATTGAAGAAAACGTACCAATAGCAACGACGCGAATATCCCTCTTTGAATCAACATAACTATATCGAGAAATTTAGCTAGGTAGCATTCGTCATTCGGCAAACCGACATTTAGGCCTAGAGCACACGCATCGATTTTTATCGTACGGAAGTATTACGTACGATCAAATACTTTTAGTGAAACAAAGAAGTTCCTATGCTCTCCTCTGTTCCTCTAAAAGAATTTAATAGTACAACATTTTTCCGTACGATAAAAATCTATGCGTGTGCGCTTGGCCTTATTCATAATGCTGGGGAACACGTTTCGACACGAAATTGCCGCTATGTTTGTATACGCATGGACGAGCCGTGTATCGGCTGCAATTGTTAAATTCGCGCGATCTACCGTAGAAACGCTAGAACTAACAGTGGCCCATACTGCCGGACTTCCCCCTCAGCTTTTTCTCAAAAATGGTTCGAATGGCTCTGAGCACTGTGGGACTTAACTTCTGAGGTCATCAGTCCCCTAGAACTACTTAAACCTAACTAACCTAAGGACATCACACACATCCATGCCCGAGGCAGGATTCGAACCTGCGACCGTAGCGGCCGGCAGCCTTTTCTCACTCCATACACAGTTTTCGGCCATTATCATTGTTTGTGTCGCGAGCTCCCGCCAACAACGGCTATTGTGTTACGCGTATACATTGTGTTACACCTATAAGTTATTCTTATAGACTAGAGACAATTTATATGGCAAAACAACGTTTGCCGGGTCAGCTATAACACATAAAGATTTTCAGAGGCGGAACGAAGTTCGCCGGGTATAGCTAGTAACTTTATGGAATGATGTTCAAACTGTATACTGCAGGATTTGGATTGTTAATAGTGTTAGTGTCACGACTTCTCGTTAGTCATCGGCACTCGTACGGTGATGTAGGGTTCAAACACAAGCATTAGTGTGCATTACAGTTGCAGACAGTCAACACTGGTCTGGGCTTTACTTGTAAAGCTGCTTTATCAATACAACAGCTGTGGTGCTGCTACTCTTCTAGAGTATCGACACATTAAAAGAATACGGAGCGGTCCACTTTCCGCACTGGGGTTGATGAGCACGATTCGGAAGTTCGGGTTAAATGTCGATTTCAGAATTGCTCCTGGGATAGGACGATGGCCAATTGCGCCACAAATTGTTGAAGAAGTTACTAGTGCTATGGCTGGGAATACTGGACGCAACGAGTGATATTCAAGCAGCGCACGACCTGTGTCATCACAGTTGAACATTCCATGATCCGCCATTCGAAATTATCTGCGAACAATCTCTGCTAAAATTTCAGGCTGTCGTGTTTGCGGATGGTCGTCACGTTTCTAACCTGGAACGTAAACATGGTACAAAATTAACAGATGTTAACCTCTCATGTGGAAATTAAAATGTTTTTCTATCAGTCGTTTATCCTTTATTTCTCTTCTGCATCTCCTTACAAAAATTCGCACGAAGTTTCTTTGCCCTACGATCACTGTTTTTTTATGGGGACCATCTAAAGAAGCGAAAGTTTAATTCTAACCACGCTTTACGTCAAACCTTCGACTGCTTCTCGATTTTTACAGACACACTTCCTCTCTTTACCAAACTGACAACTATTTCATACCTCAAGGTGTAACCCATCGCTGCCCACGGTTCGTGGGCTTGCGGTAGCGTTCTCGCTTCCCGTGCACGGGGCCGCGGGTTCGATTACGGGCGGGGTCAGGGATTTTCTCTGCCTCTAGATGATTGCGTGTTGTGTGTCTTTCGTCATCATTTCATCCTCATTCACTCGCAAGTCGCCGTAGTGGCGTTAAAGAACTGGTGGAGTGGCGGCCGAACCGCCCCGCGAGGGGTCTCCCGGCCACCAATGCCATACGCTCATTATTATTATCCTATCGCTGACCCCTTCTACTTATGAAAGTTAAACTTCCGCAAATGGTTTCATATACAAATTCAGTTGTTATATGAGTGGGTTTAACTCACTTATCTACAGAAGGATAAACGCCGCATCCCATCTCATGTAGACCATAGTTTCGGTAAACACTTGTTCCTAATATCTCCCTCTCATCAACGTTTGGTTTCACCTGATTTTCTATACTAAAATATTGAATGATTTTCAGAAGTGCTTAAAATCATGTCCTCCGATGTTAGTCCTTCCCCAACTTGAATTACTGACGAAAATTACACTTTTATGCTCCTATGATACGAAAGATTTTTTTATTGTAAGTTGTTTAGTTTACACACTTGTAATAGGTTGTCTACAACGGACAGTGGTTGTTTGTATGGCTTATTTAATATAATTTTAATTAAGAAAGTAAGACGACGATGCGCTTCGTACGTCTGTTTGTCAACAAATATGATACGTTTCCCATGAAAGTTTCCCAGAAAGTTAAAATTTCAAAATGGTTCAGTAATTGCATAACAAAATTTGTCATTCTGCTGCATAAACTGGCACATTTCTTTTTTCAAATGTAAAGCACTAAGGAGTTCAATTACTACACCTACCAACGTGAAGAGTTTGACAACATAGAACTGCTTCTCCAAGCGAGATAGATACGCTAAATTCTACGATAAAATGTGGGATTAATTATTCGCGAGTACATGATAATGAAAAAATGGAACTCGAAATTACTAAAATGAGACAATGTAAACGATCTGAAGCATTTCATGGAACGTTTAACTCGAACAATCACTGATCATAATGATCATAACATTTTTCAGTAACAACATTTTCCGACTCGGCTGTTACTAGATTATTTATAAGTATTTTAAAATCATGATTTCAGCGTGTGTGCCATTTTCAAGCGATAACTGAACATGAAATTCGTCAATGCACATTCTTTACAGTTAAGACGACGCCGTCCTCCGTGTGCAACAATATCTCCATATTTCACTCAATAAGTGTAAGAATAAATAAGATTTCTCACCGTTTGTATAAAAAAAGGACAATAACTGCGTCGAAGTCAGTGTAAATACAGTTGCCTTTTTACACTGTGCATTCGACAGGTACGTCCTTATAAAGATGATATGGTTGGACGTATGGGAGATATCCTGTTAACCGAAAATAAGAATTGACGCACTTGCAGCTGGATTATCATTTGAGACTGGCTCACACGTAGAAATTGCGATTGTGAAATATCAGCAAATGTGTAGTCGAGGCAGAACAGGAACATGTTGTCAGTTCCGAAACACTGCAGGACAACGGACACGGGCGAACAGAAAATACTCAGACTTTACATTTTTTTCTGGGAGGGTGTCCTCTTTCATAGTTTCACCCTGAAATCTACTTACCAGTAAATGAAGTAAATTCATTTGTGCGAACAGCTTGTACTTAAAGATGGTGATCAAAATCGCCTTATATTCTGGTAATACATGTGTGGCTTATCTTCTGTGAAGCGTGCAAGCTACCTGTTAAGCCGTCGGCACACGGGCCGTGCTGTCAAACGTCAACGGTTGAGCGTGCTAAGTTCAACGTGCTACTAAACGCTCAGAAATATGCGACTGTTGCATACGATACGTGGGCCCCGACGTGGTACACACAGTCTCAACGCACTCCAGCGGCAGTTGCGGGATGTTTCTAGTACGTGAATCACACTGTTTACTAAACGGGCGCGCGTAAAATTCCCACGTTAGCTCTATTAAAACGAACATTTCCTCCATCGTCCGCGAAAAGGAAAGTACTACGTCCATCAATAAGGGTACAGGCTTATAAAAGTTCCATTACAAACAGTGCGCTACAAATTTGAAATACTTCTCCACATAAGATAAACATTATTTCATCGTTCCAACATTTTAGTAAAACGCCAAGGTCAGCCTTACTTGATCACTGTTCCTACCCAGTACCAGAATCTTTGCAACATGTGAATTACGAAGCGTAAAAGAAAAAGGAGCAAAATATCTTTATGCAAGTAGCGCAAGCTGTCCTATAGATTAAGCCAATCGAACAAAGTCACCCATCAAAAATTATTTACGTAACATCAGATATTATAGTATATACTTATATTAAACTACTAATAAAGTATCAGATCCTAATAAAAACGCAAATGTTAGGAAAAAAATTTGGAATTGTCAAGTCGCGAACTACTGCCAGAACATGTTACTTCATTCACATCAGCGACGCTACGCACTTCCCTGAACCAACACACTACTGCTATTGCATCATATCATGTTAGCAGTTGCTGGAAACCTTAATCGTAGATATGTTACTAACTGGAAATTAATTATAACAAATTGTACCAAGAACAATGTGTTTTGGGTGTATCTTCATGTGTCGCTCCCCTCATAGTACACAAGTTACAATAATTCTTTTGCCACGAATATGATGTTTCTCATTATTTTATTGGAACTAATCACACAGTTGACAACGGGTTTTCCAGTGATTCTCAATTTGCTGGCGCCCAGAAACGACATATATATGTATGGAATTGGAATGAATTCCAATATGGCGCCTCACAACTCTGTACTGGTGGAAGAGGTATGCGTGTGACGTAGTTAGCGTTGTGCCATCTCATTGGTCAACGCTCAGACGCATGATCAGAATATCTGACTTGCTAGATGTTGCTCTGCACGTTCGGAAAGACTCCCGAACGTGCTATTCCACGCTATGACGTCAGAAACTAGGCACGCTCAACGTTCGGTTGCACGGTCCGTGTGCCGACGGCTTTAGGTTACTCTAAGTGAATCGTTCTTAAGCCAGAATCCATCGGACTGGACAAAGAGTTTGCATTTTTGTAGCGACGCTAGCGCCACGTGGCAGGAAGTGAGGGTTGTGTGTATTGTGTTGCAGGAGGCGCAGGATGGCAGCGAATGGCTGTGGCCGGGAGGGGCGGACGCCATGCCCGCCCCAGTACGACGCCAGGCTTACTACGTACGCAAGGACGGTCAGTCGCCTTCTGATTCTTATTTTTTGTCTTCCTATGTATTAATGGCCTAAGAGACAGCCCTAGCACATCTTGATGAGACTTCAGTGGGCGCAAAGACTTGCAACTTGCTTTAAATATTCAGACACACAAAACTGTGCACCTCAAAAAACGCGGTATCCTGTGACTACAGTATTAATGAATCACAGTTAGAGTTAGCCAACTGTTACAAATACATGGGTGGAGCAGTTTGTGGAGATATGAAGTGGAATTTGATGACAAGGGCCCAGTCTTTGGAAAGAGCACTTGGCAGACTTCGGTTCATTCGTACCATACTGGTAAAATGTATCAGTCTACAAAGGATATTCATGACAAAATACGCAGCCCATCCTAGAATACTGATTGGGAGTGTGGTACCCACACTAAATAGAACTAACAGGGGTATGGAACTGATACGGAGAAAGGTAGTACGAAAGGTGACATGTTTCTTTGATCCACGGGAGAGCGTCAGGGAAACGTTGAACTTTAAACCTGAAAACCCATGTAGATAGAAGACAGTTACCTAGCGAAAGCCTACTTATATACTCACAATGAAGTGAGGTACCTAGCAATATCCTACATCTCCCCTTATAGGGGTCTCAAAGGCGCTCGCACGGAGGCATTTAACTAGTCCTAATTCCCGAGCTCTACAGGCAAATGAAACATGAAGGCGTCCTAATATGTTGTGCAACGAGAAGTGCCCAATGCAGTGCACTACGTAGAGGCTTGCAGAGTATAGATGCAGATGCATGAATTGCTAGATTAGATGGTGAAGAGTAGAGAAAATATCTCACTGAACATAGATATTTATTTTATTTTCTTCTTTTCTCCTTTATACCATACCGAACACCCTTTCAGCCTACGAAATCCTACTAATTAGAAAAATGAGTATTATTTATTATTATCACAATGTAGTTAGGAGGTATGTGAGCTCCTTGTTGTAGACTTAACAATATTTTGCCAAGTTTATCACTTTTTAAGATGCACTCTTTCCAAAATAGTATGATAGATAACCCCTCCAGAAAAATTAAAGTGGTCTTTGGAAAAAAAGCGAAGCGTCTGTATGAATATCAAAAGCCAAGATGGAAAACCAGTCCTAAGCAAAGAAGTGAAACCTGGCAGCTGTAAGGAGTGTATAGAGGATCTATGCAAGTGAGATGTATTAGGAGGCATTGGTATAGAAATGGAAGGGGAGGTAGAAGAGGATGAGAAGGGAGATAGATACTCAGGGAAGAATTTGACCGCGCTCTGAAACACCAATGTCGAAAGAAGGCCCCGGGACATTCTGTCAGACCTACTGGCGGTCTTGGGAGGTCCAGCAATCACAAAACTCTTCCATCTAGCGTTCAAGATGAATGAGGCAGACGAAATACCCTCAGACTTCAGCAAGAATGTAAAAATTCCAATTCCTAAGACAATAGGCGCTGACAGGTGTGAATGTTACCTAACTATCAGAGTAATAAGTCATAGTTGCAAAATGCTAACACGAATCTTTACAAAAGAATGGCAAAACTGGTAGAAGCCGATCGCAATGGATTCCGCAGAAATGTAGGAACAAGCGAAGCAATACTGATTCTACGACTTATTTTAGAAGATAGGTTAAGGAAAGGCAAACCTACGTTTATAGCACTTGTAGCGTTAGAGGAAACTTTCGACAATGTTGACTGGAATACAGTCTTTGAAATTCTGAGGGTAGCGAAAGGCTATTTATAACTTGTACAGGAACCAGATGGCAGTTATAAGAGTCGAGTGGCATGAAAGGGAGGCATTAGTTGAGAAGATAGTGAGACAGGATTGTAACGTATCCCCGCTGTTATTCAATCTATACATTGATCGAGCAGTAAAGGAAAACATACTTTGAACGAGCAGTAAAGGAAACCAAAGGAAAATTGTACTAGGAATTAAAGTTCTGTGAGAAGAAATAATGTCTTTCGTTTCCTGACGATTTTGTGCTTCTGTCAGAAACAGCAAAGGACTTGCTGCACCATCTGAACGGAATTGACAGTGTCTTGAAAGGAAGGTATAAGATGAACATCAACAAAAGAAAAACAAGGATAATGGAATATTGTCGAATTAAATCAGGTGGTTCTGAGAGAATCAAATTAGGAAACGAGTCATTTAAAGAGGTAGATGAGTTTTGATATTTGGGCACCAATATAACTGATGATGGCCGAAGAAGGGAGGATATGAAATGTAGACTGTAAGTCGCAAGAAAATCGTTTCTGAAGAAGAGAAATTTGACATCAAATACAGACTTCAGTGTTAGGAATATTCTCTGGAGTGTAGTTATGTACAGAAGTGAAACATGGACGATAAAGAGTTTACAGAAGACGAGGATAGAAGCTTTTGAAATTTAGTGCTACAGAATAAGGTTGAAGCTTGGATGGGTAGATCACATAACTAATGAGGAGGTACTGAACAGAACTGGGGGGAGAAGACATTTGTGGCGCAGCCTCTCTAGAAGGTGGGATCGGTTGATAGAAGACATTCTGAGACATCAAGGGATCATCAATTTAGTATTGGATTGAAGTATTTGGGAGGAGGGGGGGGGGTAAAAATCGTAGAGGGAGACTAAGAGTTGAATACAATAAACACATTCCGCAAGATGTAGGTTAATGAAGATAATCGGTGACGAAAAAGCTTGCGGACGATAGAGAAGCATGGAGAGCCGCATCAAACCAGTCTTCTGACTGCAGTCTTGATGATTTAAATATTTTTCTTCTACAATTTTGATAAACCTGTCTTCTGTGATATCGTTGTATGATGAATGCTTTTAGTCCTTTTAGCTTTTATGCTTGCTACAATGCTAGGTTCCGTAAATATTATATATAGTTCTACATTTGTTACGACTGGTCATGCTCCACTGATGTTTGGTTTGTGGTGCGCTCAACTGCGCGGTCATCAGAGCCCGTACAAAGTCCCAATTTTTTCACAGTCCAATTTTGTACACAGTCCATTCTATTCACTGTCACGGATGATGATGATGATGAAATAATGAGGACAACACAAACACCCGACACCGGGCGGAGAAAATCCCCAACCCGTCAGGGAATCCAACCCGGGACCCCGTGATCCAGAACAGCAACGCTAGCCACTAGACCACGAGCTGCCGACTCATGCTCCACAGAAAGGGGCCTTTGCAGCTACAGAATTTATATGAGTTTAACTAAATTCTTCGTCAGTGCTTGACAGGATACGACAATGTGAAAAAGGAAAGTCTTTCCTGGTGTTTTGCAACTAATATTTATTCAGTCTCAAACCACTCGTCGGCCACCTGTCGATGGTCTAAGAAGCCGAAACCCAATTTGTATTTAAGTAAATCATAATTTCAGAGCATGACGTAACTGCCTACTGTATTATATTTTATGTAGTATTTTCTTCTAGAATATGATGAGTGCTGCCTCATATGCATATGATACAACTGGTTATATAATAACTTATACATGATTATTTTGGTTTGCATAAATATATTTGTGCTCTTTCAGGTATTTGACGAAGCATACATGTGCGTTTTGAATCATAATATTAATTTAATATTTTATTTATTTGAAGAAGGGTCTCAAATATTTAAATTCATTTATATTTCCACAAGTTTCAGTTTGAAACGTTTATCCATTATGGATGCGGGAAACTGTGACTGCGAAGGATAAAGGTTTTCAGAAATAACGGCAACCAGTCACCTTTTGTGATGATTCAGTTCTTTATTTTACCATGACCAGTTTCAAGTCACCTAGCGATTCATCATTTTATGCACAGTTTATTATGCGCCAGATCTGTAGCTGCATCTTGTGGAAGAATGGTAGTGAGCTTTTAAAATTCCGCGAAAGCTTTCTGTGAGGCCGAATTTGAGCGTCAAACTTTAATCACTGTATCATAAAATTGCTTAATTTTCGTTCATTTGAATGTGGATTATCACCGAATGATTTGCGTAGTCTCTCAGCATAAAGAAAGTGCTCAAACAAATTACGTTTTCTTTTCGTTATGTGAGAATGTATTACTTGACCACGATATTACTGCATTTCGCCTCCTCTGGCCGTTATCGGAAGCACGCGGTGACGTTTAACTAAACAAGTACAGTGGTGGCTAAGGGAAAGGCGTCGTACTGTGGATGATTTCAAGACAGTTATACATATACTATCAAATGCTTCAGCGTATAATCGTGAAATTTCTTGATAAAAGCACAACGTAAGCCGACCGAAGCGTTCCACTCGCAGGTGCTACAGGGTCACAATTATTGCACTATGTGAAATAAAATCATCATAATTCGTGAACAGTTTGCGTTAGGACATGCAAATTGCTCGTTTGGCCGCGGGGCATGGTGGCAATTTCATGGTTTGATTTAGCGACGAAGCCCACTTTCATTTGGATGGGTTCGTCAATAAGCAAAACTGGTGCATTTGGAGGACTGAATATCCGCACTTCGCCATCGAGAAGTCTCTTCACCCTCAGCGTGTGACTGTGTGGTGTGCAGTGTCCAGTCACGGAATAATCGGTGCTATATTCCTTGATGGCTAGGTGAGCACCGAACGGTGCATGAAGGTTTTGGAAGATGATTTCATGCCCATTATTCAAAGTGACCCTGATTTCGACAGGATGTGCTTTATGCACGACAGAGCTCTACCCCATCGAAGCAGGAGAGTGTTTCATGTCATGGAGGAGCACTTTGGGGAACTCATTCCGGCTCTTGGGTACCCAGGGGCCACTGGCATGGGCCTCGATTGGCCGCCATATTCTCCGGATTCTGAACACATGCGACCCCTTTTTGTGGGGCTATAGTAAAGACGAGGTGTTCAGCAATAACCTCAAAACCATTGATAAGCTGAAGGTCATCGACAACATCGATGTTCCGACACTACAGCGGGTCATCCATATCGAACATGTCATAACCTAAATCCGAATATCTGTAGTAATCTTTACATGTTGAATAAAGTGTGTGCACGCCGTACTTCGTAACTAATTTACGTTTTTTCATATAGCTCATAACTGTCACCCTGTGTGATATTGTGATCATCTAATACTTATAACTGTTATTCCACACTTCCATAATGGGAAATGTGAACAGCGTTCTTCTACCCAGTTGAGTCCATTAGGAAGTACGGTAGTTCATTGGAAAAATCAATAGTGGGATCACGTGAAGTACACCGAGCTAAGGCTCACTTTCGACATCTTACCAGGCTGTGCTCAAGCACGTTTATTTTTTATCGCTAGAATTGTCTTTGTTACTACAAACACAATGAAGCGGAGGCTGCATACTTAAAAAATATCATTAGATCGCTCTAGTAGTACTTTATGGGTTGAATATAGATACATAGATTCAGTATTAATTTGTGACGTCAAAGACAAGAGCGGAAAAACGGGCTACCCTTCAAATGTAAAAGCTTAGAGATAAGTCCTGCCATCTGTTGCTGGGTACGGGAACTATCAAAATTGACGTTGGTCTCACCCCTAAATATCACTTAGGGGTGAGACCAATGTCAATTTTGATAGTTTCCGTACCCAGCAACAGATGGCAACACTTATCTCTAAGCTTTTACATTTCAGGGTTAGTCCGTTTTTCCGCGCATGTCTTCAATTCGCTGCACCTTTGGCCGACAACAGTGTCTTATGCAACTTACACGTCCCAAGTAACAACGAAGTAAGCGCCCAGTGTTAGGAAACAGTGTTGAGTGTGCTTTCTTCCTAGCACGCTGAAACGGCGAAATTAAAGGCAATATATGGTTGTAGATGAGTGTAAAATGTAAGGGAAGGAAAAGGTAAAACCTTACTGTAGATGACACATACCTTCTGAACATCATGCAACAACGGGGACAGTGAAGTAAAATGTAAGTTGTTACTGGTTAGTATCATCTCCATGCAGAGTCAATATAAAGGAGTTGTCACACATTTAAAAATTAAGGATAACGTGAAAGTCGTTTTTGTTAAAAGAAAGAAAAAAACTGGAGCCATATGCGTGTGAGCTGTGACTAAAGAATACAACCCTTGTAATTGCTATTAGCGCACATCTCACTGCAGGGAAACCTTCTGCCTGTAAAAAATCAGGATTTATTTTGATCTGCCTGTCACGCAGGATGAAGTTGTGATCGGTTTATCAATATTTCTATGTAAATTCCTTAAAGGATTATGGGAGAACAAAATGAGCTCGAGATATTATTTGGCTGCTACATGGCTTTTTCATTTTATCTACAACAAGATAGCAGGACTCTAACTGATAACGTTTTCGTACATAACACAGATGTCGAAAAAAATTAATATTCAGTGCATTGCTATTGTACTTTTTGAATAACATAATACCAGCAAAATGAACAATGTAAACACATACAGCTCAGATGCAACTCCATGTAACAAGCCCTTTATTAAAGATACAAAAATACATTGTATTGAAAATGAACTACTAAAGGTAGAATGGGATAAGGTAGACAGGAGGCGATATATTAAAGTGAAATGCGATGTGTTTTTTTAAATATTAGTATCAATAATTGAAACTAATTTTCAAGACGAACTACTCCACAACTTCCACAAAAAAGCAACCATGCGTAATTGATGGTATTGAAATATCTTCAAAACGGAACAGAAAAATTAAAGTAATCGCCAGAACAAGAGAAGATACAACATTAGTCCTGTTTTAGGAAAATTACTGCAATATGTTAAGAGAAGTTCTTAAAATCTCTATAAATATTCACAACTTAACAAAAAATAATAACGATGGTAACATAATTCGAACTATATGAAAAAATGCTAAAATGAGAATCAGGGCACCGATTCCGTCCAAATTTGTGTGCTATGCAGGGCTTGGACCGATAGAGAAGTGGCAAAAGTGAGAAATCCAGATGGCAAAACGTTTAGAAAACAGCGTTTGCGGGGTGTATCGGGAGGGGAATGAGCCACTTAAATTACCGTAGTTACCGACAGCGGCGAGAGCACAGGACGGTAATCCGAGAGTCGCTGGGTTGAGTCCCTATGTGGCTTCTTTTCAATTTTTAGTTTGTACGGTACACTACAAATAAACCGGAATGCTCTGTATATTTTATTTATTAATATTTTCATGAAAAGAAAAGGCAAAGGAAAACTTGAAGAGCAAATAAATTTCCAGGAAGTGATTGTAAGACGTACACGAAAGTTTCGTATATAAAATTTGATACTTTTATTATTTTAAAGTTGATGATTTGCACGCGCTAGGATGATATTTCTTGTAAAAACAGGGAAAGCAGTGATTTTCTGGGCATCTCGCACACATTATAACTGTCGCATTTTTACAATTACGTGGTGTCTTAGAATTTTTATATAAAAACAACTTAATTTACATTCGTTAGGTTCTCTGTCATCGCACAGTTTGGTAGGAAATCAGGCGCAACGCATTATTTCGCCAGCTATTAGCGAGGATAACTAGTGATGTACAGTGGAATGTATTTTGAGGCAGTCTTCTCATGATTTGATTTCTTCTTTTGTCTCTATAAGATAAGAGCAGTTTGAAGCCTTCTGATCAAATTCTGTACCTGACGATAAAAACAGACGTTGCGGGATTGCACTAGCGGAGTGTGTTTGGGACAAGCACTTTAAATCTGCTTATTCTTCTTGAAAAATTTCTTCGTATGATTGTAGATTTGTTTATCTTCTCCATGGGTCAATTAACAGAATTAATTCGTTTTCCGCACGTAGGGATTCATCACATCAGTCAAAAAGTTGTTCTGTAATACTGTTGCAAGTTCCCTAGATTTTGATGAAGTAATGACGATTTTTGAGTCCTCGATCCAAAATTTTCGTTTGCCTTTAAGAAAATATTAATCAGTATGATATATTGATCATTATTACTGCTTATTTGCATGATAAGCAACGTAAAAATTGAAAACACAAAAAAAACCACGACCTCACGTCCCTGCGATTACTGTTGTATACTCTTTCCGTTGTGCCAACGGCTGCCGGGAAACTAAGATAATATAAATGGCTCGTGCCTCGTCCGATCCGCGACAAAAGTGCTAATTTTTATGAAAACTTGGCTATCTGGAACTCCAACTTCTGTAACGTTCATTTATGAGCAGGTCCTGTGTATACCAGAAATTTGGAACAAAAGCATTTTTCGTTGCCATTCATTAAATGTATAAACATTTTTCGTTTTTGACCGGTGAAAGTAGTGTGACATTTAAGCACAAATAATTTATCTACTAAACCGCAGTTTTCGTTCGAGAAGGATTCCTTGTCAGACTTTCATATGTAGACTTTCATAGGTATCTTCTGTTACCTATTCCCACCATGTTTGTGGGTAAATTATGGTATTCTCGTAGAAAAGTTGAAGCCTTATGGAATGAACGGTATTACTACAACGACAATTCCTTTGCTCCTGTGGGCCATATGCCATTTATAATAGTTTCTTTTACAGCCAGAGGGTGTATCGCCGTAATTAATCGACTTCGCAATAATGGATATGGAAAGGAAGGTGCCGGAAAAATAATGCTTTGAACTCCAGAAATTCCTTAAAGACCTTGATACAAAGTTATTGTGGTTTTCAGTCCGAAGATTGGTTCGCTGCAGCTGTACACGCTAGTTTTCGTATATGGATAACTATTGTACAATACATCCTTTTAAAATTGCTTATTGGTGTCACTTCCCCCTACTTTCCTCCGGTGCGGCGCATTGCGCCAGCTACGTAAGTTTTGCATTGTTATTTTTGCAACTTATGATGGCTCGTTTCTTAGCTAAGTAAGTGCCAGTCTGCAGCTTCGAAAGCAGGGAGATAAACTCTCCGTTTATACTAGATTTTTTTTCTGTCAGTTGGCGGTACCTTCACCTCCGTCAGTATGTTAAGACTGTCAAACTGGACTGTAGTTCGGAGACTACGTTACACTGCAGGTCTTCGGATAACTGGTTGGGTAAACCTGATCAAAAGTCGGAGGGAGGAAGGGAATATCATCTCCAATAGGACCATATCTTATAAGGCCCTGTGGTACTCAAATCAACATTGAACTTCAAGTAAACTTAAGTTTATTCTTGCAATTATAGCTTCGTTTAAGCGAAGCACTGTATCTTTCGCTAAAAAATAATCCATAATTTTGTCAGTAGCTAAGAGTTGCTGATAGTGATACAAAACCACTAAACATCGTTTATTTATGTAGTTTCTGCGTGTCTTTGGAGCTTCATCAACATGTAACAATCAAACGAAGCAGTGGACGTTCCACTTAATTCTTTTTCGTTACCTGTTACTATTGCGCATAAGAATGAAATATTTATTTGCTGTAAAGCAGAGAACGATCTTGGCCAGTGATTCGTGGCGAATCCACTTACTGCGATTCATAATTTTTTTCACTTTCCCTGTAATGCGTAATTGCTGTATCCATTACAGTTCGGTGAGAGTCATGGTTCACAAATATTCGTGATGCATTGTTGCCAATGGCTGCTAATTTATATGTAGGTCATCCAATGTATAGAGCCATATGACAGGATATAATTTTTTAAAGCATTCATTTATGTTTTATTCGTTTACTCTATCGTAATCACAGCTTTTTAACTACCAAGAAAAATGACGTGTTTATGAGCCTGACATCCATGTCGCGCCGACTCTAGCACAACTGACCCATAGCCAATGTGCAGTAGTCATTTTCAGATGCACTGGGAGCATCCGACGATGTTTAGGAAGTCTGATATTTTATAACACACAACCTGATGTTTGTCTACAGATAAACTGCCACAATTCGCGCATTATCTTATTCATTTGATTATGTGGGAGCATTGTTGTAATGGCAACACGTTAGAGATTTAAAGCACTACTTCGCACCATCCTCGGAACAAAGGACCTCTGTTGATGATGCCGAGCGGTGCTGTACATCTCTAACGTATCGTCACCAGCGCAGTGTCTAGCTGAGGTTGATTGCATCTAATCAGCGAAATTAGACGAATAACTCAGATAATACACCGCCTTTGACGGTTTATCTGAAGATTGATTAGAAAAATCGCTGTGTCCCCTTCAGACGATGCTGCACTTGCAAAATGTGCTTTTCAGTACGGAATGATTTACGCCAAGTTGACGCAAACAGGCACGTGTTTCTTTCATAGAACACGGTTCTTTAAAAATTGTGTTAATCTCTAGGCAAAGAAGACGAGAGGTGAAAATAGGGTCCTTAGGTTGTCATGCAACTTTATCTGCGACTGTTCACTACTTTTTAATGTTAACTATATTAGCTCTGCATTCCCATTACAAAAACCTATGAAATAAGTTTTAATTTCCAAGAAATGATTCCGACACTACTAATTTGCGATCTTAAAATAGCCTTATTAAATGTGTCCAACTACGAGGGATCACTATCCGTCTAATACCTATGTATCGTAACTACATCTTCTGACAATTAGATTCCGTATAATTGAGATATTTCCTAAAACTTTTGTAGTACTCATTCCAGGCCAGAGACGGCCAAGAATTCGACATGCGAGTAGTGCTCTTGCACGCATGGATGGCTCTCTCACTTGGGTGCACACTTCTCCCACCCCCACTCACGCTGTGTGAGCGTGAGGAGGGGGGGAGGAACGTGTGAATGCGCCGCATTTACGTGCATTTGCACGGCATAAGAACTGATTTCACATTTCATATTTCGCAACAACATAGATCACAAACAAATCTAATTTTCACTATTATTTAATTTTTTTGCGCTGAAGACATGATATAATTTTTATCTCGTAAAAACTGTCGTCATATGGAGAGATGCAGACAATTTTACAGATTTTCGCACTCCTGTTGCTATGCAATAGTGACTTACTTTGTTTCACAATCGGAAAAAGGCTTCACACACACGTTTATCGAATTATTTTATCACATTTGCAACGTCATTACGTAGACGTGGAATTTCCTCCTGAGGAAAACAACTTACACCTGATAGACTGTTTTAACATAGAAGAATTTATCTTTTAAATGGGAATTTACACTGCAGATCAATCAGTTCCATCTGCATATCCACAGGGGCACTTTCAGCTACAATCGAAAATCTCGAATACACCTCAGACACAGATGTAAGACTTGCAGTGTCTTCAAAACGTTTAGAAAGCTACCCTTCTAATTCTTCGAAGGTCACAATGAATTCTTCAGACGTCGTGTTGTGTTTAACGCCAGTGAGCATAGAGAATTTGTCCCTTCCACAATGTAATTTTCTTTTCAAATGCATCCCCATCAAACCAGAAATTAGTTGTTTCTCACCTTAGAATATGTTTCTGTCGGGAATCTACAGTCAAGTCCACTTAAAATCAGAGATCTGTAATCCATTCTGGAAGTTCTAATGTTCGTTCCTGCTTTCCTTTTACCTCCACAAATTCAACAATAGCTGGTTTTAAAGCGAAAAATCTTTTCGGACATGCTCCTCGACTTAAACAATGTACTTCGCAGCAATATATAAAGTCTCTACACTCTTCCTTCAATTCCATCTAAAACTGTTGCAACTGACAGTAATACTGCGTGCGACTTCAGAAAATTTACTATTCGTATCAACAAATTCATCAAGTGCTTCATGCTTGCAAGTTTAGCACAAGTTGCTTCTTGATGCACAGATCAATGAATCCAGTCTACCGTCCGTTGTAGTTTTTGCTTTTTCATCGTCAAATAAATCATTAATTCGTTTCTGTGGTGCTGTAATGACGTTACATTGCAAATTTGCGGTACCTGTCGATTAAGCGACTGCATAATTGATATTGGGAAGTATCATTCTTCTATTCTGTCATTCCGTTCATTTCTAAAGGCTTGTGACGATAGGTCATTGGGGCTGCCTCTTTTTGTGCAAACAGCCACTGGACCTTTCTTCCTTTATATTACAGGGTGACAATTATTGAACTACGTGAAATAAAATCGCCATAACTACTGAACGGATTGCCTTAGCACGTTCAAACGGCACGGTTGGCCGGGTGGCATGATGGGAATTAGTATGCGAATGAGGGGTTTAGCGACGAAGCACCTTTCATTTGAACGGGGTCGTCAATAAGCAAAATCGGCGCATTTGGGGACTGAGAATCTGCATTTTGCGATAGAGAAGTCTCTTCACCCTCAACGGGTGACTGTGTGGTGTGCAACGTCCAGTCACAGAATAATCGGTGCGGTATTCCTTGATGGGACGGTCACTACCGAAAGGTACGCGAAGGTTCTGGAAGATGATTTTATCCCCATTATCCACTGTGACCCTGATTTCAACATGGTTCATGCAAGATGGAGCTCCACCCCACCGAAACAGGATAGTGTTTGATGTCCTGGAGGAACACTTTGGGGACCGTATTCTGGCTCTGGGGTACCCAGAGGCCATTGGCATGGGCCTATCTTGGCCGCCATATTTTCCGGATTCTGAACACATGCGACTCCACTTTGTGAGGCTATAGCAAAGACGAGGTGTGCAGCAATAGCGCCAAAACCATTCCTAAGCTGGAAACAGCCATTCAGGAAGTCATCGACAGCATCGATGTTCCGTCACTACAGCGGGTCCGCATTCAGGAATGAGCATTTAATTAATTATTATTCTAGGACAATTCCTAACATAAGCCATTGACCGTTATCATTTCTACGCATAATAAAATGTGCCAGCAGAATTTCGAAACTCGTCTGAGCCACACTATCGCCAATGATGGCAGGCGTACCGGACATGTTATAACATAAATCCGAATATCTGTAGTGACGTTCACATGTCGAATAAAGTGTGTGCACGCCGCAGTTCGTAACTAATTTACATTTCTTTTCATATAGTTCAATAATTGTCACCCTGTATGAAGAAACAGGGAAGGGTAAACAGTGCCAACACCACGGTTGTGCCGAACTGAAGAATGTCGTGCCGGCCGGAAAATGCCTCACCGCAATGCTAAATAAAATGTCGCGCCGTACGCAGTATTTCCGAGAAGAAGCAAGTAGTGGTGAGACACGCCGCCCCTCGGGATACACGCGTGCAGCCACAGCGTGTTTGCGTGAGGTTTTGCACGCCATGGCCGACCGTTTTCTAAGCTGGCACAGACCACATGATCATCGTTCTACTGTACTGGTGCTAACTAAATTTTCAGCATATGCGTCCGCATTCAGGAATGAGCATTTAATTAATTATTATTCTTGGACAATTCTTAACGTTAGCCATTCACCGTTATCATTTCTACACATAATAAAATGTGCCTGATATTATGAATTGTCTTTTGTTATTTTTCTGAAATTCATGGCAAATTTAGCATAGTTTCATTAGAATCGTTTCTTTGCTTACCTTTTTTCTTGTCACTAATGTTTTATATGCAGAAAAGTACTGATCTTTACTGTCGTGTTCAAATATCTGAGAACTATTGTGTCTTGGACATGATGTATGCAATGGATAGTCAAAATGAAGTAGCATTTTTAGGCACGTACACCACAGCATAAACTTATGTCAGGTATTTGGTTACATGCAGCGAAGATAGCTTACGAACATAATTCTTACTAGGAGCGTCAGACTTAAGTTCAGAATGTATGCTACCCTCTACAACTTAATTTTCTTTTTACACCATTGACTGAGGTTTGTCTGGGAACAGACCAGTGCTCTACAATGCATTCTCCTACTTGCACACTCATGCATCAGCTCAACCAACCACTGTGAGGGGACAAAGAGTTCATATTGAAATCAAAGTTCAAGTTTTTCATATTTTTTACGCGCGCACACACACACACACACACACACACACACACACACACACATATATATATATATATATATATATGGCGGAAAAAAGAGACTATAAGACTGATCAAGTATCGAATTTTCCCACTTGCCCACTGCCACAATTTACTGACGGAAAAAAGTAGTATCTGTATACTGTTCATGTTTTCACAAAGCGTTATTGTTACAACGTGGCAAAAGATCGCAATTGCGGTGTGTAATGTATTTCTGTTGTCATTCTACAACGCTCTAACGGATCTAAGACTTTCTGAAAATATAAAATTCTGTATATCTGCAGTTGTTTCCATTCCTAACAAAATCAGTGTATGTAAAGGATGACAAAGTTTATGTTCGGATTCTCCATTAATTTATGAAATCAAGAGTATTCGTCTGAAGGGTGAAACTTACATTGTACCACAAGACTCAACACAATAATCATATAGTTAGCTCAACTTCGTAAGACATTGCTTCCTGGACTAAAAGAATCACAATAATAACGAATATGAATGAAACTTTCCAGGTTTCCGTTGCGATTATATGTTATTTCTTTCGTTGGTGTGTCTCTTAGTTGTTCAAATGACAGTTTAACATGTCAATAGTAACCTCAAAGAAATACCCCCTTGCAGTGGTGGTGGTGTATTGCTATCGAGCCTGCAGCCAGAGGTTGTATGTTGCATCACACGGATACTAATATTCTGCGGGCAGTTCCATCGGCACGGTTTACACACGACTTTCCCCTTGAATGAGAAGCATAATCTGCGTTTATCTTGAATCCTTCACCTTACGAATTTGTTGTCGTCTCTCAGAATCTCTCTCCCTTCGCTGAAAACACGATCGTGGTAATTCCTCGCTGTGGCGAGAACCGATGCCATTGAGGTTAGCTATATAATCTTTGCTAGACATCTCATGCGCAGTTCGGTCTGTTTAAATATCTTTACGAGCCTGTAGAATTCTTACGTTTTCTGAACCTGGCTTTCACCGAACTTCAAGGAATTCTTGGTGTGTTATATAGTATCTATTCACACAAGGGCGCAGAATGTGCTTCCGATGTTGTAGGCAGTTGCGCTGATCTTTCCAGCCACTGACTTTTTAAGTCTATTTGGATATCTTATTTATTGAGTGATTTCGGCTTACACTACCGTTTCTGTCGATCATTCTGGCGATGTAAGTAGAAATACACTGACTGACATTTTCTCCTCGGATTCGTCGTTGATACATAGTTCCCCTTGCAACACCAGAGAAAAAAAAGTCGGAATGACTAGGAAACCCAAAAATCCAGGATCATAAATCAAATACACTATAATATGCTGTAAACTGATATACAAATCAGTCATGACGTGGCATGAGTTTGGTGATATTAGTAACATTTGCGCCATTGTGCGGCTACCAACGTAGCTCAAAGCAACCGCATGTAGTTCCTACACTTGGCACTCTGATTCCTCTTTTAGAGCTACTTTTGTTTAAAGTTCATGTATGTTGAGAAACTACTTGATTTATTGTGCTAGATGGTATATTTATTCAAATGATGTCGTTCTTCGTGTACTTATCAGCTGACTACGAGCTAGTGTGAATGTTAAGTTCTTCATTCTGTCCGTCTGTGTTCTGCTGACGATTCTGCTAAGTGTTGAGGACTTGGTAATGGGATAATTACTTATAGGTGCAATAAAATATGATAATAAAAGTATTTGCTACTTATTTTTCCCTTTATTAACAGAAGCAGTAGGCACTCAGAAGCACGGCAACACCGTCAGAGCGAATATTACCAGGGTGCTATGTTTAACTGTTTTCTGCTGTAAACTACATACTTCCCCTTACTGCTGCACTATAATATTTTCACTATTTGTGACTTGAGGACTGGTAGCTGAATATGATGTTGTTGTGTATTTATCTGATGACTGTTAACATGTTATACGCACACTCCGTTTCATGCTGCGCCAGTTTCCAAATATGTATTCAATAAATTTGCATCGTTCGCACATCTGCCCTGTACATGTACCTGTACATCACTTTTGCTGTCAGATAATTAACTTTTGATTATTTGATTTTCCGTGTTGGTGTTAGAAACTGCATCCAGTTCCAAGTTATTATTTACCACAAATATTTGCTTACTTTAGTGTGAGCGCCAGTAACAGAAAAAGTGCTTTACGCAACCCGACGAAATGATACGTTAATTTTTTGGTAACTTAATATAATTAGTCATGGGATATGTTTTGTGTGTCCTTTTAATGTTCTCTACGTAAAATGCCTTATGATTTCATGTCTCGGTCTCTTACATATGTGTGGCATATGCTATGGCCACATATTGGTTACAAAAGTACTGTATAATTCGTCTAGATTTTGAGGAACATCGGAGATCTCTCGTTAAAAAAACAGGAAAGTAATAGTGGACATGTGCTTTCAGACATTGTACTACATCTGCTGGAGAAATTCCAAACTAAATGTTGTGACTATAGGGCATTCTGTGAAAGTCAGACGTTCGCAGTATTGTTGTCGGGCATTCCAAGAAATCTCCACATGTTTGTAAAACATCATGCAGCTGTGTATTTAAAATAGGTAGCCTAACCAGCCATTAATGAATTTCTAAGTGATAAATCGTTGACGTGCTAAGTCTCCTCTAAAAGCTGCATATAATTATGTCGTCTCAGGCACCATATTCTATCTTCCATATAAATTTACCTTTTACAGTACTGTATTTTCTGTGAACTGTTATGCCCTTCCTTTGATTTTGGACACCAATTTTGGTCAACTTCTGACAACAATTCCTGACATCATACATTCCATTTTACTTAATACGTCACGGTATTAAACATGAATGACGAGAACGCTTTTCAAAAACAAGGGATAAATCTTTTTACTAAACACAAATTACAGTTGAAATATGCCGAAAAGGTACGGTAGGTGACATTTATTGCTTAGAAACTGACTGACAGAAATTATAAAAATTCGATGGAAGCTGATATATCTATTATTTAAAAAGTGGACGTATCTGCGCTTCAGTTCTAGAGCTTCTTTTTCTGAATACGGAGGTAACTACTGCTGTCGAAAGTAAAAACTCTAATTACAAAATAATCGGAACAGGCAAAGGAACAACCAAAAAGAAACTTACATTGAAAGTAAATGACAAAGAAACGTACCTGACCTTCATAAACCTAAACTATAGTAATAGTTATCATTGTAATGGATTTGCTGTAAGGTAACTACAAATTTCTTGAGTTATCACGCAGACCATTGTTCGTCAGGTAAGTAATTTTAATTCCACCCATCGTACTCGATGTATGTGTATTCATTTATTATGTGTATGACCGGAATTTTAACAAGCTGATAAAATACATAAACTCCTTCGTTCCCCTTCTACCCACTGAAATGTTAGCGTCATCGATTTTGCAGAAGACTGATTTATCCTTCCGGGATAAACTGGTTATATAAAAAGCGCAGCGTCGACGGGCATAGATCAGAGTGTCATATCAATAAAAGTTCACCCTATGAAGTTACGAGACAAAATTAAATACGGTAACTCTAAGGGTTATTTTTGTTTTACCATTCAGTATTATCTGCTATTATGCTAATGTTGGCTGGCTCCCAACAGGAGAGTTGATGACTTTTCCACAAAATAGCCAGCTCGTGTAACAAAATTTCGTAATGTGCCACATTCCATCGTTGTTGTTGTTGTTGTTGTTGTGGCCTTCAGCTGGAAGCCTGATTCGATGTACCTCCCTACGCTAGTCTATATTGCGCAAATATCTTCATCTCTGCAAAACTACATCATACATCCAATTGATCCTTGTTACTGAGCCAAGCCTTGGTGACCCTGTATAACTTTTACCTCCCCCCCTCCCGCCCTACGTCTCTTCATTAGTACATTAATTATTCCTCCGTGCTTCAGGGTACATCCAATAAACTAATCACTTGTTTCACGAAAAATCTGCCAAAAACGTGTTTTCTCCTCAATTCTATTCAGCGCCTCCTATCTAGTAATCTCATGTTATCTTCAGCATCCTTGTGTAGCGCTACATTTCAAAATCTTTTCCTTCTTATCTTCCACTTTTCTTTTTCGTACAAGGCTTCACTCCAAGCACTTTTAGAAAACGTAAGAATATTATATTAGATTTTAAAAATACTTCTCTTTTCCAGAAACACTTCCCATTCTATTGCAAAGTCTGCGTTTTATGTTCGATCTACTTCAGTCATCGTAAGTTATTGTGTTGCCTGGGTAGTAAAACTTATCTGCTACTACTTTTAGTGTCTCATTACCTAATCTAAGTCCTACACTCAGTTGTTTTAGTTTGCTGACGTTCGTCTTATAATCCCTTTTCAAGACATTCCCAGTTCCACTTAACCATTCTTTTATTGCTTGCTCAGTGTGCTGCCTGAATAACATGGGGATAGTGTAGAGCTCTGTCTTACTCCTTTCTGAACTATTAGCTCCTTTTCATGTCCCTCGACTCGTAACTGTAGTCTAGTTTCAGTAAAATTTGTAGATAACCGTTCATTATCTACCTTTATTCCTGCTAACTTTAGAATTTCAAAGAATGTTTTAGAATCAGCACTGTCAAAAGCTTTTATTATTTCTGCGAATACTATAAATGTACGTCTGTCTTTTATCCAATCTTCTAATGTAAGTCCTAGTGTCAATATGGCCTGTATTTCACAGGAACAGAAACTGTTCTTCCCTGAGATCGGCGTCTACCAGTCTTTCCAATCTTTTGCAGCTAATTATTGTTAATATTTTGCAACATTGGCTTATTAACCTGATGGCTGAAGGCTCTGAAGGCTATTCACAGAGTTATCTGCGTGGCATGCTGCAAACGTCCTCGCCAAAGCTCAGGACTTTAATTTTGGTAGATATCCTTATCCTGCATGTCCTAGCCTGTTAATTTGGAAGAACAGGACTTCCTCGAGATTCACCCTTTCCATACTCCATGAAAAACACGTGCAACTCAGCGGTTAAGACACTACACATATTCAGGGGAAGAGAGATACAATTTCTTTTCCTGACATTAACATTTGTATGCCCTTTAGCTACTCTCAAACATTTCGAATGAACGCCGCTATGGTTCCTCCAAGAAGATGAAGACTGAATCTGTTTCCCACCCCTCCGACTTTGTGCTTCGTATCTGGTAACATCAATATCGTCGGATTATTACACTCTAAAATTTCTTTCTTTCTTTCTTTCTTCCTTCTTCCCTACATGTTTCTATTTACGTCAGACTTAGAACTGTTCGCTGAAATGTTTTCTTCATGCTTCCCTCGTTTTCTGTATCTTATAATACTCATCATATTGCTTCAGCTTTAAAGATATTGGCGTTTTGGGCTACTTCTTGAACAATATATTTTCTAGTTGTCCTGCTCGAGGAATACTGATTTCGGATTTCCGTTACTAAGCACACAAGAACAACAAAAAACAAAAATACCCCATTATTTTTATTTTATAAACTGCCGTTTTGAACTATATCGGAATTCATGTAGAAATAAATCCAGTTTTGAAAGATGCCGTTATATTTATGCACCAGTTCCATATTTTCTAGTATTGGCTTAGGAGAGCTATTCTTTCGCTGTCGGCAGGTAGTTTATAGTAATACCTGTGTTACTGAGAGCTGAATAGTTAAGAACTAATTTAATCATTTAATGTTACAGGCCAGCCTGTGATGTGGAGTGACGTTGCCCGTGATGTTGAAGAGAATCCAGACTTATGGCCGTGGAACGATTTCGATGCAGGAAACACGAGGGAAGTTGATAACTCACGATAGATGACCAAAGATGTCACTGCTTGGCCACTCAGATGTCGTTGAACTCCGGAAAGAATGAAATCTGCTTGTCTGATAAGGAATTCTCTCCCTTCACTACTGAGAACATAATAGCTATTGTGGACCTTCACAGCTGAAACTCCCAGTGTTCAAGAATAACATTATGTGAGGACATAGCTCTTGACAATTTCTTATAGTTCCTCGAATAAAGACAATCAAGCGATGGGATACAGAAATATTTCACTACGTAAATTTACCTTAAATATCTGCTTATTTATGACGTTGATTTGTAAATCTGTAAAATGCAAGGGCTTTGGAAATGTCTGTTATGAGAACGGTCCGTTTTCAGTATACTGAGCTAACTGTTTATCGTAGGAGTCACTGGTAAAACTTCAGAATTGATACTAAGGTTCAGCCAGAATTGCAGCATACGTCTCTCCGGTTTTGAAAGTGTATGAGTCTGTGAATACTCGTAACTACTTCTGGAATTTTTTAAATGCACCTGGCTTTCGGACATGCAATTGTAAGGAGTTAAAAATTGAAAATTTTTACGTCGCTGCATAAATCTTATGAACATTGTAAATGATGTCCGTTAATTTTTAATCAATATAAATGTGAAAATGTTTACTATTTTTTAATGTTATGGCAATACCAGTGTACCAAATAGTGTTGAGGAAAACACAGAGGGATGACGTAAAAAGATAATTATTGTCAAGTGCTTTGTTCATTTTGTTGCAGTATTAATTTTTTACCAAATTGTAGTACTTAGGGAAATAGTGTTGATGTGACGTGTGTTTTTTACGAAATCTGTAAAAATGACAAGTCATAGCTGGGAGTGGCGGTGATGACTGTTATGTGAAGGTTTTGTGTAAATGTTTTAACAAAAAATAAAATAATTTATGAAGTAGTACACAGTTGTTACATATAATTGCCGTTAATCACATTTAAAAACAATTTTTTTCGAATAAGACACTGGATCGCCAAATATTTTATTTGTGCATTTTGTCGTGCTCGTCAGTCTGACAAAGTACTAATCATCTGAATGTTTACACAATGTAGATCATTTACATCACGTAGAACATAAAACAACTGCAGTGTTTTCGCTCATTTCTTTCATCAACTGTGATGTCCCGCATATTGAGTAATAGACTCACACTCCACTCATACTCGATGTACGGCGTATGACATAACAGCTGCGTATATGCACGGGCTTCAGGTGTTGCTATGTCAAAAACCTTAAGGCAATGATACAGTGTAGATTTACAAAGATGATGCATACATGTGTCATACGTACTCCTTAGTAGCTTGTATATAGGCATCGAGGCAGTGGGTACTTTTAATGGAATTGCAACTACTGCCATGTATAATCTCGTCAGACACGACAGCGCTTGCGTATATGAGTGTCAATTTTAGGCGATTTTCTACAAACGCCTGTCTGCTTCGCTACTAACAGGCGCACCTAATGCTGTTCACATTGAAACTATTATCGGAGAATTTATTGTTATTTATTATAATAATAGTAAAAATGTATAGTTGTATAGCTTATAACATCGTAGAGTACGATATTGGGAGGCTTTAAAAATTAAAGCAGAAAATTTGCAATACTTGATTTACAAAAATTTCGTCAATTTAATGCTGGAAATGCAGAGTGTAAAATATGTGCAAATAAAAGTAGCGTCATTTAAAATTCTTGGTATCCACTCCAATTATTGTGTATTGCGAAACAAAAACAGTAATTATCTATTTTTCTAAGATAATTTGTCAGCAAAACTACTAATTCAACTCTGTCTAACAAAATACTCTCTGCTTCCGTATGTTTACTGTGCAGTTTCACCTTTGCGGTGAGTTTAGCTAATGAAACGAAAATGAAAAACATACAAACGAAGCCAGCCGGTGTGGCCGAGCGGTTCTAGGCGCTTCAGTCTGGAACCGCGCGACCGCTACGATCGCAGGTTCGAATCCTGCCTCGGGCATGGATGTGTGTGATGTCCTTAGGTTAGTTAGGTTTAAGTAGTTCTAAGTTCTAGGGGACTGATGACCTCAGCTGTCCCATAGTGCTCAGAGCCATAGTGCTCAGTCATACAAACGAAACCTACAGTTTTCTCATAGCTAGAGTGCTTGGATATTTTACTTTGCGATGTTAGCAAGCACTGGACACCTCGATAACATTTCTTATATATCTGATATATAGCATCGTTTTGTAACTATAATCATATATCTGAGCGTCTGGGATGTACCCATGGACAACTATACTTTTCTTCTTCAACCTTTTTGCAGTCCAGCTGTGGGACAAACAATTCAGCTACCTAGACGTCTTCCAAAGCTACACTGCGTTCAACTGAAGTTTTAAATTGTTCCTGTCAGCGTTTGGATATCCTTCCTCTAGTATGCCACAGATATCTTTATCCTGTGCAATAATGAAACAGCATCTACGTGAATTTTCTTTATCTTTAATCCTCCCTTTTCCCCCTGAGTATTCGTTGCTGTGGGTATCATCGCTTCTTCTGCTGGCTTTTTCCATTGTTTCTATTCTTCCCTTGGCTAGATATCATTCTTGCTGCGCCGTTGTCTTTCCTTTCTTTCAGTTGGTCCTGTTTCATACTCCCAATTGACAGAAGACAGAAGAGGTTTTTTTTATGAAAAACGTAATTACCACAATGTTAGCGAGATAACATTGCTTTAATTATAATCACATATTTGCTCTTAAACAGACTGAATGTTTCAAAATTCATGGTCAGTCCTTTGTTCAGGAAACGAGCGTTGGGTCTCGATGCGGGAATCACCAATTGCCTTCATCCGCATTGTCCTAGAGGATGTGGCTGTTCTGCGTTTGTCATAAGATGTCAGTATTTTTTGGTGACTCTAATGAGTGATCCTGAGTTGCGTATGCGTCGTCATGGATGAAATTAAAAGAGACGAAGAACCCGACGCCGGATAACAGTCAAGAATGTCACAAGAGATACTATGGAGAGGTTTTCCATTTAACCCAGAACACTGGAGAAATGTCTTCTGATGTGGAATTCTGACAGGATATCCCTACCTTACTGGCAGAATGCTGACAATAAAAATTTAGTACACCACCAAGGTTCGATATGGCTACCTACTGCGGGGAGTGTAACTGAACGTTTAGCGCCTTAAATTCGTAACGGTAGTCAATTTTCCTTGTCCCGATACACAAGGACGCGTGTTTAAAGTAACCAGAAATAGCACTGTTCCTGGTGGCTTTGAACGCACGTTTCTGATTTCCATATCTCTGTCTCGAGGTTGTGTAAGTCGTTTGATATATCAGAATCGTACTACGGTAGTCTCTTTATAAAGGAAGGGTAATGATGGTTAGCAGCCTAATACAACCTCGTATTCGTTCGTCTAAGTTCTTTATTGTTTCATTCAACGATCTCAGATTGCAACCAAAGCACCAGCACTGCCGTAGGGTAGTTCGGTTTTTGCTTGCGTGAGCCGGAGAGATATTTTGGGTTTATTTCTTGAGCGCCTTCCGAAATCGATTCATAACTCACCTAATGCATTAAAAGGACTCTTTCACAACTTCGTAGTAACGTGTTACGTTATTTATTCTTTCTGTGCAATGTTCGTGCTCATCTGTAGCCTCTCCTTTTTGCTTTACTTACAGATTTAGACTCACTTGATTTATTTGATGACGTACCTACTCGTGGTTACCGGCTACATCTCATTAAATATTAATCAAATGGGCGAAAAAATACGCTATATTCATTTCTTCTCTGCGTTTCGAAAAACTTTTGTTTCAGACTTAAGTTAATGTGCCGTGAAAATTGTAGTTTTCAGTATCATTGTGTAAGTCGGGGACTTGATAGTACTTTCATCTCAGTATGTGGATGTATTGTAATCCAAGATTGTATTGTATACCATCATAGTATGTCCAACAATCGTCGCTTTATTCCAGCACGCATCTCACAACGTCATCAACATATCCCTAAGACACTGCAACCTCCATTCAGTTTAAATGTACAAGACGGTAGATTATGGAAATATTACGGATTTCAGAGCGTTTGACTAATGTAGTCAACCTGCATTAATGTAGAAATGAAATCTACAATTGCCTCTCTGAAAAAAGGACTGAAAATAGCGTCCTGTCGGCACGAACTTGGAGCTCACTAGAGTCAAAGCATAGAAGAAACAGCAAATCTCTTACATCTTTTCTGAATAAACTGTCGGAACAGTAGACTGAGATGATTTAGAGAACCACGAAAAATGGATATCACTATGACTGAACAGGGATTTGAACCACGTCCCTCCCAATTACCACTTCACGGATCTCTCAAAAAATGAACTACGCAGTTACATCACGAAAATATTCTTATGTCTAAAGAAAGACACATTTACGCCACTCAGAACTGGTGCTAAAATAAACCTTTATTCGCTCCTGTGTTGATCGAAAATCATCAACTAGCCTTTATGGTAGCACACTCGCTTGGCGTTAGTAAAATAAATTATAAAAAAACTATTGTATATAACTACCGTTAAGTAAAATACTTTTATACAGCTAAGTAAACTTAGTATACGGCAGAATTCTACGTTCTAGCTATTTTGCGTAGCGTGCGCTGCATAGGAGCAAGGACCATAGAAATGGCCAGAATACTAACATTATTTAATTGCATAAACACATATTAACCTTAACGACAGCAATGCAAGATCTTTTTATACCTTTATTTTTATTAGCGCAACATTTCGAGTGATACCATCTGTATCTCAATTGTTGATAATCGCTTTTATCGAAACCTGTAGCGAATAAAGTTCTCTTGGTAGTATATTTGCGTGACTTTCTTTAAATATTTAAAAACAGTGTGTCACTATTTGCACAAAAAATAATGGTTCTGATTTGTTCAAATGTTTGTGAAATCTTATGGGGCTTAACTGCTAAGGTCATCAGTCCCTAAACTTACACACTACGTAACCTAAATTATCCTGAGGACAAACACACATACCCATGCCCGAAGGAGGACTCGAACCTCCGCCGGGATCAGCCGCACAGCCCATGACTGAAGCGCCACAGACCGCTCGGCTAATCCCGCGCGGCGCAAGTGAGAGAGTGTTACCGAGGCATCGATTTCACGAGGACTTTTACAGTACGCTCACAGCAATCTGCTCGCTGGCATCAATCTACTGAATACAGCAAGACCTCCATCAGATCCAAACTTGCTGCAGGCATTGTCAGTTGACCCTCAATGTCAATGACTGTAATGTATTATGTATAAATAGCTGGAAAGACCCATTACTGTTCGATGACGCTATTGGCAATAAATTACTGCAGCTATGACCGTAAAATATCGAGGAGTATCCATCCGGAGCGACCTAAACTGAAACGACCACAAAAAAACTGGTTGCAGGAAAAGTAGAAGATAAATTGTGACTCACTCGAATATTAAGAAAATGTAATTCTTACTGGAAAGAAGTGGCTTACAAAACGCACACTCGACCGATTCTTGAGTACTGCTCGTCATTGTTGGTAGCATTCATAGAGGAGATACAGAAAACCCAAAGAAGAGCCGTACGTTTCGAGACGGGTACGATTAGTAAGCGCCAATGTTTTACGGGGTCACTCATTACACCGCAGTGGTAGACACTACGAGAAATATATCACGTTGTGATTTACTCTTAAAATTCAGAGCGCAGATGTACAAAGAAAATTTAGGCGACAGATTACTTCCTCACATATACATATCGCGAGATGACCGTGGCGGAAATATCAGAGAAATTAGAGCTGATGAGGATACTTACCAACAGCGGTTCTTCTCGCACACTATTAGTGGTAGAACAGGAATGTGGACCAGAATTACCCCTCCCCTTCTCCCTTTGCCACACAAAGTGATGTGGCTCGCATGAAATAGATGTAGAACACCTCTATTATATTTAATGTTCTCTACAATAGGGCTTCCAAGTGTTGCGACTAAATAAAAATGGGTTACCGACGTATCAACCTCTTGATACATCAGAAACGGGATCAGCGGTATCCGTGGTCAGGAAATTAAAGAATTGGTATTAATCGCTGCGTCTCTTCGCCGATCGGTTCTACTAGCAGGGTCATTAGAGGTCATCACAGGAAAATTGCTACCAGTGACATAATGAAGGGACGATTTCGGTATTTGGCTGAAGTAATTTATGGCAACCGCATGAAAGGTGAAACGGGAAACCCCAACCTGGAACTGAAAACGAGGGATAGATACTGGCAGAGTGAAATTTTTTCCACGTGTTATTTTATTATTAGTTAGATATAAATCAAAGCAGAACGCGACTGGTAAGACATTAGCTCTTTCCTGCAGATATTTTACATGTACATCTACATGTAAAGTGTCTGGCTGTGGGTTCATAGAGCCACTTCGTAACTATTCATCTACTGTTACAGTCTGGAATAGCAACCACACATCTTTTCCTGTGAACTCTGATTTTTGTTATTTGGATACGATGGTCATTTCTCTTTGTGTAGGTGGGAGTCAAAAATATGTTTGGACATTCTAAGAAGAATGTTTATGAACGAATTTTCGTGAAAAGATCTCGCCACAACGCAGAAGCCTTTAGTTCAATGATTGCCACTCCAACTCGCTTATTATATCTGTGACATTCTCTCCCCTGTTTTGCGATAATATAAAACGATCGGTACTTACTCGACCTTTTTCGATGTCCTCCGTCAATCGTATGTGGTAAGGATCCAATACCGCGCAGCAATACTCCGGAAGGGGACGGATAAGCGTAGTGCCAATAAAACTCAGTCTTTGTTTGCCTCCCACACAACATTTTCATGTGGTGGTTCTAATGTAAGTTGTTCGGAAATGAAATCCCTAGGTAATTAGTTGAATCGTGGACCTATACATTTGTGTGAGTTATTGTGTAACCGATTTTTTTTTTTTTTTTGGGGGGGGGGGTATGATCTGTTCATTGGGAGACTTCACCCTTTTTATTGTTCAGGATCAATTGTCACTTTTAGCACCATGCAGATATTTTGTCTAAATCGTTATCTAATCCTTTTCGATCTTCGACGACATTAATAGACTGTACGCGACAGCATCGTGATCAAAAAATCTAAGAGGGCTACATTTACATCCATACTCCGCAAGCCACCTGACGGTGTGTGGCGGAGGGTACTTTGAGTACCTCTATCGGTTCTCCCTTCTATTCCAGTCTCGTATTGTTCGTGGAAAAAAGGATTGTCGGTATGCCTCTGTGTGGGCTCTAATCTCTCTGATTTCACTCTCATGATATCTTCGCGAGATATACGTAGGAGGGAGGAATATACTGCTTGACTCCTCGCGGAACTGGGTGTTGTGTGATGTCCTTAGGTTAGTTAGGTTAAAGTAGTTCTGAGTTCTAGGGAACTGATAACCATAGCTGTTAAATCCCATAGTGCTCAGAGTCATTTGAACCAGTTTTTTTGACTCCTCGGTGAAGGTATGTTCTCGAAACTTCAACAAAAGCCCGTACCGAGCTACTGAGCGTCTCTCCTGCAAAGTCTTCCACTGGAGTTTATCTATCTTCTCCGTAACGCTTTCGCATTTACTAAATGGTCCTGTAACGAAGCGCGCTGCTCTTCGTTGGATCTTGTCTATCTCTTTTATCAACCCTATCTGGTACGGATCCCACACTGCCGAAAGGTATTCAAGCAGAGGGCGAACAAGCGTACTGTAACCTACTTCCTTTGTTTTCGGATTGCATTTCCTTAGGATTCTTCCAATGAATCACAGTCTGGCATCTGCTTTACCGACGATCTACTTTATATGATCATTCCATTTTAAATCACTCCTAATGCGTAGTCCCAGATAATTTATGGAATTAACTGCTTCCAGTTGTAGCTGAATGATAAGGGATCTTTCTTTCTATGTATTCGCAGCACATTACACTTGTCTACACTGAGACTCAATTGCCATTCCCAGCACCATGCGTCAATTCGCTACAGATCGTCCTGCATTTCAGTACAATTTTCCATTGTTACAACCTCTCGATACACCACAGCATCATCCGCAAAAAGCCTCAGTGAACTTCCGATGTCATCCACAAGGTCATTTATGGATATTGTGAATAGCAACGGTCCTACGACACTCCCCTGCGGCACACCTGAAATCACTCTTACTTCGGAAGACTTCTCTCCATTGAGAATGAAATGCTGCGTTCTGTTATCTAGGAACTCTTCAATCCAATCACACAATTGCTCTGATTGTCCATATGCTCTTACCTTGTTCATTAAACGACTGTGGGGAACTGTATCGAACGCCTTGCGGAAGTCAAGAAACACAGCATCTACCTGCGAACCGGTGTCTATGGCCGTCTGAGGCTCGTGGACGAATAGCGCGAGCTGGGTTTCACACGATCGTCTTTTTGGAAACCCATGCTGATTTCTACAGAGTAGATTTCTAGTCTCCAGAAAAGTCATTATACTCGAACATAATACGTGTTCCAAAATTCTACTCAGATTTCATAGATTACGAACAGCGGAGGGCCTATAACGCTTCCCTGGGGAGCCGCAAATATAAGTTCGCTTTCAATAGATGGCTTTCCGTCAGTTACTACGAGCTGAAACGTTTCTGACAAGAAATCACGAATCCGGTCACATAGCTCAGACAACAATCCATAGTCGCGCAATGTGATTAGAAGCGAGAATGGTGTCAAAAGATCTCTGGAAACCTATAAATATGAAGTCAATTTGAGATCCCATGTTGATAGCACTTCTTACTTCGTGCGAATAAATAGCCTGTTGTGATTTACGAGACCGATATTTTCTGAATCCGTGCTGGTTATGTATCAATAGATCGTTTTCTACAAAGTATTTCATAGTATTGCTGCTGCACACGCAGGGGATTTAACCTGTCCCCCCCCCCCCCCCCCCCCCTGAAAGGACAGCCGCGGAGATGGCTGGCGATCGAATGCTTTAAGAGGCAGGTGCGGCTCTGAGGCAGGACAGCGCTTAGCGGCGGCCGGCCAGCGGCTAGCGACCACCCGCCAGGGCTTCGTGAGCGCTTCACGTCGCGTGGCCCTGCTCATTATGCGTAACCACTTTTATTCGCCTCTTATCCGTTAATACCCGAAAAGCCGAAGCGGCGGACGGCTGCTAGCGCGGGCTTCGGCCAATCCGCCGTAATTACAGAACAGTCGCATGTGCACGATGGGTCATATGTGCGTAATTTCACGACAATTACTCTCTGTCTCCTCCTTTACGTATTAAACTTCCTTTATGCGGTCAGCGTCCACAATGGAGTATAATTTGAAACGTTTCGGGTGCAATGTACGTAAAAACTCTAGCAACACGGCAGGATGTACCATTTCAAGTAAAAGAAGTGGCTAAGTATTCTCACAATGTCTGTAGCGAAAGAATGCATCTAGACTGAGGGAAACACGACGTCGCAGGAGCGAGGTGGTCGCTCCCTTCTCTCACAAAACGGCGTACGGATCCTTCTGAGTCATCTCCCCGAGAATTTTTAATACGATTCAGGGCTCTCGAGATACGGGGCTTTAGCAGGCTGTAGGAAGATATAAGTAATCGTAATTCTCTCAGTAACTTAAAGGAAATGATGAATGCCTGACATTTCAAGACTTTAAACATGACTGAAACAGCAACTGTTGAAACTCTTCACGATAAAGGATGACAGCCAAAACAGGTGCTGGACAAAAATTTATCAACGTTCTTGACCAAGGTTTCGGTGTACATAAAAATACCTTCATCAGAAGTAAAAAATCCTGAACAGGAAGACACTTTCATTACCAAAACCTTAGCATCTGAAATGAAAAACACTAAAGCTTAAGTAATAGTGAAATTACCAGAGTAATACAGGGACAAAATCTTTTAGTTACTTACTAAAATTACATCATGTAATGTAGATTAATTAAACAATTGTGCCAAAGGCGTCGTCAATAATTAAGACGTCTTCTCCATTTGTACAGCATGATTATGGGCACAAGGTCAATGCGAACAGTTTAGCACCAGTACTTCGCCTATGAACAATCGAGACGAGAGTGTGAAAGCACTAGGGCAGATGGTTTCGCCGAGAGAGGGCGACATTTTAATGTGCGCGAGTGTCTGGCACATAGAAGTGCCCTCTCTCGGCGAAACCATTTGCCCTAGTGCTTTCACACACTCGTCTCGATAGTTCATAGGCGAAGTACTGGTGCTAAACTGTTCGCATTGACCTTTTGCCCATAGTCATGTTGTACATATGGAGAAGATGTCTTAATTATTGACGACGCCTTTGGCACAATTGTTTTGTTAATCTCCATTGCGTGATGTAATTTTAGTAAGTAACTAAAAGATTTTGTGCCTGTATTACTCTGGTAAAAAGATTTTGTGTCTGTATTACTCTGGTAACTGTTACTTAAGCTTTAGTGTTTCTCATTTCGGATGCTAAGGTTTTGCTAATGAAAGTGTCTTCCTGTTCAGGATGTTTACTTCTGATGAAGGTATTTTTATATATACCGAAACCTTGGTCAAGAGTTTTAATACATTTTTATCCTGCAACTGTTTTGGCTGTCATCCTTTATCATGAAGAATTCCTGATATGTTGTCACAGAACCCACTGAAAGTCACAGAAACGCTATCTTTTGGGAACTGAGCTAACATTAAATCGGTACTGAAAATATGACCTCCAGATTCGTTATCAGTCTTAAGCACACACTTTCAACGAATCTGCGTTTGACTGTCACCATTAACGAGGCGGACAGCAATATTTTTGCAGCAAGTGGCTGACCAGCCGTAGCGAGCCCCCGCTGTAGCTGTAGCACGACTGTGTCCTCGGACTCGCGAGATGGCGATTCATATATCGCCTGCCACCCAGATTTAGGTCTTCCGTGATTTTCTTGCCCCCCTTCTTGCAGCGGTGTACCGTAGGTCTTTAGAAGAGCGTAGCGTACCAAAGGATTGGAAAAGGGCACAGGGCATCCCCGTTTCAAGAAGGGACGTCGAACAGATTTGCAGAACTATAGACCTATATCTCTAACGTCGATCAGGTGTAGAATTTTGGAACACGTATTATGTTCGAATATAATGACTTTTCTGGAGACTAGAAATCTACTCTGTAGGAATCAGTATGGGTTTCAAAAAAGACGATCGTGTGAAACCCAGCTCGCGCTATTCGTCCACGAGACTCAGAAGGCCATAGACACGGGTTCCCAGGTAGATGCCGTGTTTCTTGACTTCCGCAAAGCGTTTGGTGCAGTTAAATAAACAAAGTAAGAGGATATGAACTATCAGACCAATTGTGTGACTGGATTGAAGAGTTCCTAGATAACAGAACGCAGCATGTCATTCTCAACAGAGAGAAGTCTTCCGAAGAGTGATTTCAGGTGTACCGCAGGGGAGTGTCGTAGGACCGTTGCTATCCACAATATATATAAATGACCTTGTGGATAACATCGGAAGTTCACTGACGCTTTTTGCGGATGATGCTGTAGTATATCGAGAGGTTGTAACAATGGAAAATTGTACTGAAATGCAGGAGGATCTACAACGAATTGACGCATGGTGCAGGGAATGACAATTTAATCTCAATGTAGACAAGTGTAATGTGCTGCGAATACATAGAAAGAAAGTTCCTTTATCATTTAGCTACAATATAGCAGGTCAGCAACTGGAAGTAATTAATTCCATAAATTATCTGGGAGTAGGCATTAGGAGTGATTTAAAATGGAATGATCATATAAAGTTGATCTTCGGTAAAGCAGATGCCAGACTGAGATTCATTGGAAGAATCCTATGGAAATGCAATCCGAAAACAAAGGAGGTAGGTTAGAGTACACTTGTTCGTCCACTGCTTGAATATTGCTCACCAGTGTGGGATCCGTACCAGATAGGGTTGATAAAAGAGATAGAGCAGATCCAATGGAGAGCAGCGTGCTTCGTTACAGGATCATTTAGTAATCACGAAAGCGTTACGGAGATGATAGATAAACTCCAGTGGAAGACTCTGCAGGAGAGACGCTCAGTAGCTCGGTACGGGCTTTTGTTGAAGTTTCGAGAACATACCTTCACCGAGGAGTCAAGAAGTATATTGCTCCCTCCTACGTATATCTCTCTAAGAGACCACGAGGATAAAATCAGAGAGATTAGAGCCCACACAGAGGCATACCGACAATCTTTCTTTCCACGAACAATACGAGTCTGGATTAGAAGGGAGAACCAATAGAGGTACTGAAAGCACCCTCCGCCACACACCGTTCGGTGGCTTGCGGAGCATGGATGTAGATGTAGATGTAGAATTCCTTAACGCTGGTTACGGAATGGTGTGTTTGAAAAGGACAAAGTGAGTTTCTTTGCCCATCCTTCCCAAACCAGACTTTGAGTTCTGTCTCTAGTGACCTCTTCGTCGAGATGATGCTAAACCCATCATCCTTCCATTCACTATTCACATATTCGCATAGCAGAAAGAATGAAAAAGAACGTGTAAGAGTTAGTGAGGCTTTAAAGCAAAGTTTATATGTCCATTACCAGAACTGACATCATAGATGTTCAGCAAATATCCGAAACAAAACTTTAAATTCCATCACGAGCAGCTAATGGAAAATGACGTACCACTGTTATCACAAATGCTAGCACGAAACAAGGTTCATTACAGACTGATTGACAACAAACTGAGAAAGTTTACTTTGGACTAAATTCCGCATCTGACGCTGCAAGAGAAGAAAGCTGCCGATGCTTTGAACGTGTTGCTTTTATCTGAAGTAATTTTTTCTGGTTCAAATGGCTGTAAGCACTATGGGACTTAACATCTGAAGTCATTAGTCTCCTAGACTTAGAATTACTTAAACCTAACTAACCTAGGGACATCACACACATCCATGGCCGAGGCAGAATTCGAACCTGCGACCACAGGCAATTTTTCTATTTTTTGAAGTGGCTCTTTTATGTCTGCCTTTAGTTGGAAACCACTTATCGTCTGAGCCATCTCGACCCTATTGAGGGCTTCAGTCTGCCGCTACCTCTCTGTGATATAGGTAAAATGAATGAATTTAGCGTAAAAGCTGGACACCTAGTTGTTTCAGTATCCGAAATTTCAAGATAGCTCCCAGGCACATGATACAGCTTTATGTAACTAGTGTGATAATTGTAGACAGAACTATTTACTGACGTATTAAGCAGCATTGAAGTCACTATGGCTAAATTTTTAATTTTTCTTAACCGGCAAGCTCGGGGGCTTCAGGTTGTCTCTTGTATCTAAAAAGACACTCGTTCATAAATTTTTTTGCTAATAACAATACATCATGTATGGGAAATATTGATCGACGTTATTGGACATTCACACAGTATAATAATAATGATAATAATAATAATAATAATGGTAACAATAATAGTAAAAATAGATGTAATAATAATATAATTACAACACTAATGTAAGCCCCTTAACTCTTCAGCAATGGGTTTCCCGTAAAATATCTCTCCAGTCAGCGGGGATTAACGTTATACTCAGAAAATCAGCGACACCGAAAGAACAAAATCGGCCAAGAAAAGATTGAAAAAATGGGAAAAAATCGGATGGAGAGACCATGGATACTGAGGGAAGAAAAGAAACAGAAAGAGACAGAGATGACGAAAACCGAACGAGACACTATTCGACAAGAAGAGGAGACAGGAGAAGTTTAAACTTCTTTTGAAGGCAACGTGGTTTTGATTAAATCTAGGTTGATGAATAGTTCGTTCAAAGACCATTGTCTGGAATAAATAATGAGCTTGAGAAAAATTCGGAGTTGTGTATGAGTACGTTAAAGACACTGGGCGTGTCGTATCTTGTATAAAGTTATAGAATGATGGTAGGTACCTGATACTTGAGGAAAGGTATTGACTAGTTCAGGGACTGAGAAACCGACAGAGAAGAAACGAAGTGTAAAAATGAAGGAGCTAGCCTGGTCGCATACACGCCAGGTGAGCATTAGATTCAAACAAACGAATGATACGCACATATCTCACGCAAGAATTCATGTCTATCCTAAGTTTTATGGGATTTTTGCTATACACAGTCATCTCTGTTTGCACACTGTGCGCCAAATAGCTGTGGTAAAACGCATCAAATGATGGAACAAGACTCCTACCATGCCACGAAAGTGGACTTGAGAATACAATTGCAGAGACAGGGGCGTCTGAGCACTGTCAGTGTCCAAGCGCTAGGGCAAACAGGAGCTACTCAGCGCTTCCAAATTCACTCCTTCGTCAAACTGAATGCTTGAGTAGTATTCCGAAATAGACTGCAGTTGACACTCCCTTCTGTGAACGCGTCCGGACTCAAATATTCACCACTATAGATGGTACATAGTGCAAATAAAAAGTTATATCTTAGTTTTTCTCGTCTTAAAAAAAATTAAAGCTTCATCGTTCAACATACACTACACTATTGTTAATAATATCTGCAACCGTTCACTTCCTGCCTCGGTGAAACATTTGTTAGAGACATGCGTTTGACCGACTTTTTGGTAGGGTATCGTTTGGGACTTCCCATCGTCGTAGATGGTATCACTCTTATGTAAGAACCACACTTTTAGAATTTTGATGTGTTAATTAAGACGCAGTATTTATTTCTCTGTACGTTCCTTACGAAATCGGACTCTTGGAACTGTGAGATCTCCTCCAGCAAAGTCCGCCCAATTAATTAATAGGATGATGCGTCTTTCACAAGATAACCCGAGTGCTAATTGTTTCCTCCTTAGGAGAGTTATCAGCAGTCAAAATGTCATAGAATCGAGAAGGGCGCAGAACCCAGTCGTCCCGCGTTCAAAGCAAATAGCTATTTGCACACTTCTAGTCGAAGTTTCAAAACTTTATAACAAGTAACTGTGAATTAGTGGTTTTTGAAGCAGCTCGTTTAGCGTTACCCAGGGAAGAAGCCAACTGTCTCACACCCCGAAAATATTTACAGGTTTACTTTTTTTTTGTCTTTTGAAATATATGCACAAAGTAATTGTCCTACTAGCTTACTAGGTACGCCCATCTTTAATATTGGTAATATTTTTCATTTTCGTTACTACTTTCAGCTTTTTTATACGAAACTAATTGCGCATATCCCATTATTGTAATTTTTCCACCTTTGCAGTTCGTCACTTGCTGCATCATGAGAGAATTTTAAATGCAGACAAAATATTTCCTTTTCCTTGTTTTTTGAGAAATGGATTGAAATTTTGTTTTGCAGTGGAATTTGCTTGAGTACCTCAAGAAGTCTGTTTGTATCTTGGCTACAGGTGTAAAACTGACTATCCTACTTGCTCTGGAAACTTTCGCGAGCGTTGGCTATTCTCTGTCTATTGCAACTTGGTTCTGCCCCCATGGATGGAGGAATGAGTGTGTTTTCGTCTATATACGTATCCACTGAGTAGTGCCAAAACGTTTGTAGTTTATCAGATACAGGCATTGCTTTTACGAAGTCCTCAACAAAACAATTACCAACCATATCAGGATCCAGCGTTGGCGAACCAAATAGACTGACGGAAAACACCAAAATATAATTAATGTAGGGTAATGAAATTTCGCGAATCCATTTGTCTAGAAAACATATTTAAGTGATTAACATTACAAGTTCACATCTACTTGTAACACCATAGATCTAATGCTCTAAGGCTCTTAAAATTGAGGCTTATAAAGTGTTGCTTAATTAATTAACATAGTGCTGCCTGTAGTAAATTTTAATAGGTGAGTCAGTTTCTTGTAAATTTGTCATCATTATGTCTCACTGTAATAAAAGTCGTGAACTGCATTTATGGAAAGTTATACACTTATGCTTGCTAAGCACTTGTTTCTTTTGGGTATTGAAAGTGCATATTAATAGTGTAATAAAATCCACAGGTTATCCTTTACCACTATTTATGAAAACAATAATTTCTTTTTTCAAAAGACATTGAGAAGTAACTTGTTAGTGAATTCCATTTAACTTTTCTTCTAAACAGAATAATATTTAGTTGAGAGAAACTTAACCTGTGACCAGTTCACAATTTTGCAGTGAACTACATTTATAATTTCATGCCAGCTAGGTAAATGTTTGAACAATAAAACTGATCCTATGTCCAATTAATGATTCTGCAGTGAATGTTAATAGTAATGTTATAAAGACCATTCAGTTTGAACAAGCCCTGAAAGTAATAGTGTGTTTCGGTACCTGTTATATTTTTGCAAATAGTTTGTGCTGCTCTAGCTGTTAGGTTCCATCTTACCGTAAACATATGTATGTTTCAGAGTTCATTGCACTCGCGTGTGGCAAAGTATAGGTTGTGTTTGTCCGTTAAAGTTACTCATACCTACTTTCTTAAACGAGAACTTTAATCATTCTCTTGCCTAATTAGGCTGGCGACCGTTTTCTTTATCCGTTAAGCAGTATAGCTAGGCAAAAATATTGTTTGTTACTGTTCGAATATTTACGTAATTCTGACTTTTATTTTCGATAATCCACCCCCGTTAGGTACAACACGGTCAGCTCAACCAAATTCCTCTCAGAGGGTAACACTGCTCTGTTGCTGTATACCATAATTGTTATAACTAGATAGTTTTACTTCATGACCTGCCTCCTACTTTAAGGTTATGGTATAGCAGTAGCATACAGTAGTGTTATATACTGTAAGGTGGTACATTAATAACAGATGTAACCGCCAGAAGGTTTAATGCAAGGATGCAAACGTGCATGCATTCTGTTGTACAAGTACCGAATTTGGTTTGTGGGATGGAGTTCCATGCCTGTTTCCACTTGGTCGGTCTATACAGGAACGGTTAACGCTGTTTGTAGATGGCGCTGAATTAGACGTCCTTTGATGTCTCATATGTGCTCGGTTGGAGACAGACCTGATGATCGAGCACGCCAAGGCAAAAAAAAAAAAAAAAAAAAAAAAACAGTTCAAAAGGCTCTTAGCACTATGGGACTTAACATCTGAGGTCATCAGTCCCCTAGATTTAGAACTACTTAAACCTAACCAACCCAAGGACAATACACACATCCATGCCTGAGGCAGGATTCGAACCTGGTCGTAGCAGCAGCGCGGTTCCGAACTGAAGCGCCTCGAACGGCTCGCCCACAGCGGCCGGCGCCAAGGTAACATGTCGACACTCTGCAGAGCATGTTGGTGTACAACAGCGGTATGTGGACGAGCGAGATCCTGTTGGAAAACACCCCCTGGAATGCCGTTCAAGAATGGCACCACAACAGATCGAATCAGCAGAATGACGTACAAATTTGCAGCAAGGGTGCGTGGGACAACCACGAGAGTGCTCCTGTTGTCATACGAAATCGCACCCCAGACCATAACTCCGGTGTAGGTCCATTGTGTCTAGCATGTAGACAGGTTGTTACAGGCTCTCTGCTGGACCCCTTCTAACCAACACACGGCCATCACTGGGACTGATGCAGAACCAGTTTTAATCAGAAAATACAACAGACCTCCATCCTTCCCTCCAATAAGCTCTCGCTTGACATCACAGAAGTCGCAAATGGCTGTGGTTTTTGATCAGCGAAATGCACACCACAGGGCGTCAAGCTCGGAGCCGTTGTAACAATTTGTGACAGTTCTTTGTGTCAGTGTGGTGCCAACTGCTGCTTGAAACTGCTGCTGCAGATGCAGTATGGCCATACGCCGAACATGATGGTCTTCCTTCTCACTACTGCCACACGTCCGCCAGGAGCCCTGTCTCCTTGCTGGTGTACTTTCTCGTGACCACAGCTGCCAGCGGGCATGCACAGTGGCTACATTCCTGTCAAATCTTTGTGCAATACCGCAAAAGGAACATCAAGGCTCTTGTAGCCCCATTACATTATCTCGTTAAAATTCAGTGAGGCACTGATAATGGTGTTTTAGTAGCTTGAAAGGCATTCTCGACTATATCAACTCACCACGCCCAATCTCAAAAGTAACTAACGCTTGTAATCCCTGACACAGTACTCGTTAAAGCCTGTGCTATGGTAAGTGAGCGGGATTCACCTTATGAGAAAGGATTTTCGCATAGATATCGACCGCGTGTACCTGAATGGTGGCAAATCAGACTTACATCCACTCTGTAATAACAATGATTCGTCAAGCAAGTTCGAAGTGCAATTACACGTCAGGATGGATCACAAGCAAACCAGAAGATGCTACCAAAGTGACTATAATACGGTCGCCAGCCTAATTAGGCATTAATTGAGTATCTTGTGGTAGAAGTTGGTATATATTCATGCAAAACAACAAGTTGTAACACTGCATAATATAGTAGATTTTTGGAACCAGAACATCTATTGAACTGATAGTTTCACGTTCTGTACTCATATGGAATATCAAGAATACATAACACTACACTGTAATGTTTACTACAAAACTTTATACTGTCTATTAATCTGATTAAAATCGGGCATAAGTTACCCTAGAAATTGTACTTTCATTCCACACACAAAATGTCAATTTTGATAAAGATAAAACAATGATAAATTTTGACTTTAATATTGACTTTAAATTTTGTTGGTCAAACCAATTTAGAACACTTCAGAATTCAAATGAATAAGGGGGGGGGGGCTGAAACTGTTATGATCGCTGTATTTTAAAAAATGATTACTGAATTTATTATTCATTCAAGATTTCCAGTATATAAGTTACTACTCTTTTCATTTTATTTTCTGCTCAATTAAATGCCTTTAAATCTGTCTGGGAATAATAAACTTCATTACTATATCAATACTAAAGTTATCTTTCGATTTCGTTAGACATTCGCTATTCATTTACTGCTTCATTAACAAAACATTTCTTAAAACACCATTCTAATATAGCTAGTTCTGCAAATAATTATTATTAACACAGTTTTTAATTTTAATTTCGGGACATTCGGATTGCACAACGTTTGGAAAGGACCGTGTCTAGGTTAGTCGTGAGGATAATTACATGATGGAAAGGTTCTGGTAAAATTTAGGTTATTATTGGACTAAACAAACAGAGTTCACTCTCTGATCCACACGGATACAGTACTAAAAGTTTCAACCTGCTAGTATCGATGCGGCGGTTGGCGTGCGGCAAGATGGCGAGGCTCAGAGCGCACATACAACCACAGCGATGGCTCTTGACGTAACGCCACTTTAATTCTTCTTAGCGTCGCAATACTTTTCCATTTAGTGCCTATGGAATTTTGCCATTCTGTGTGGGCGTTGGAACGGCATACCCGAGGCTCAGTGAAGCTATGTTTTCCAGCAGAGCCTCCTCGCTCCAGAAGGTGTTACTCAAACCAGAGCCAAACTCCAACTACTACTGTGCCTGTTGTGCCGTGCAGTGCCCGCGCGCAGTTTCCCGCGCTCGCCTGCCATCCACCTTTTACCGCTCCCCGACAGACCGGATATTCACCGGATGTTTTGCATCCTACATATCCTAACACATTGCCTACGTATAGACCAGACGCACAGTTACAATTTTAAACTTCTTACAACAGTTTCAACATTTGTTATATTTCAATTCTATTACAATATTACTTGAGATTTGACATAAACATTAATATTCACATTGAAACTTATTTACAGTTTTCTTAACATAATGGCATGAACAACAACAAAAAATGAAATCAGAACATCAATTACACAAGTTAATCATAAAATCAGATGAAAAGAATTACTTATATGTACAATAGTACAGAGTCGTTGTTGTTACACGCTCACGACCGTTACATTTAAAGCAAACCTAATTTACATCTTTATAGAGGCGCTGCTTGCAAAATTCTTATGTGACTGGCGCGGAATTTGAATAGACATCATTTTTCAGATGTAGAAACACGCCTACTACTTTCGTTTATATCGCACAACTCCTTCTTGATGTGGCGATTTCTTTCCGTCAGTGTATATAAGACAGAAACTTGCCGATTTCATTTCTAGAACAGGAGTCATGTCACCTACTATCTCTAAATTCTTCGTTTTTATCTCTCAGCCACCGATCGTGGTGGTGCAGTGTTTGAGAAGTTTGACTAGTATTAGTTGGGAACGAAATTCCCATCTTGATTTCGATTTTCTGTAGCATCCATAAATTAAAGTCCTTCCGAGACAAACATGAAACCTTGAAGAAGTGTAGAATAAAAATGAAAGAGTGGTTCATTGATTTGGTTTAGCTATTATCTTTAGTTGGTGGTGGATTTACACCTTTTCCATTTCATTCTATTGTACTCTTTGTGGTTTGTTAACGGTTTATTTTGCTACAGATAACTTTGTGATTGTAATTTCAACACTAACGGATTGTATATAATTTGACCTGTGTTTAACGATCTGGAATAGCGTTTCAAGAGGACAGGTCATGATGAAATAGCAATTAATCAATTACAAAGGCAAATTCGTAAATCGATTCAGGTAAACTACCGGAAATATCGTTGAACTATTGTACGACCTATTTTCTGCCCTATCTTCTCAACCAGCTAGGGTTCCATGTGTAATGTCAACATGTGAAATACTTACACCGACGGTCCAAAAAGTTCAGAGGTCGATTTTAACCCTAGTGTATTAGTTACGTCAGAGTGGTAAGTATGGTGGCAGTTTGAACAAACAACTATAAATAAGAAATGTGTATTCGACCAGCAGGATGTGACCAGACAATGTCAAGAAGTGGGCGTGCGGCTGTAGTGTGTCATGGAGATATACCTCTAAATAAAGTGTCCAAAACATTCTAAAGAATGTTTTGCAGAAAAGAGAAGTGTGTGCCAAGTATGTCACTCAAGAACAAAAACAACGACGCATGGGTGGCTGCCGCGACGTGATTGAAATGCAAAACCTGGACAGTTCTTTTCTGGAGAAAATCATCACCGAGATTTGTTGTTATCGATACGAACCTACCACAAAACGAGAAACTACAGAAATTCACACGAACAGCCAATGCTCTGACGACAAACCTACTTCGCAGCCAGTGTGACGTGATAGCTGAACGGCATCTCAAAGAAGAACTTTTATGGGCGTTTCATACGGTTGTGGGAACGCACTGTGAGTTGGACTCGAGCGTAGGTAGACTGTATAACACCTAAAGCATTGGAACCACCATCTTAACTTTTCTCTACTTAAAATATTAATCCAATGTCTAAACATTCCTTCCATTGTAGGTGAATATATGAGACTGATGGATGAATACTACATTATTGCGAGATTACAAATTCCCCAAAAGAAATAAATCGGAGTAATAGAAGAAAAGCTCTTTCAAACGAACAGAAAAAACATTTAAGTAATGCTAAATAATATAAAACAAGAACACGTAAGCACCCATGGTGGACAGATGAGTGTGACCAACTGATAAATCTCAGACAACAGGCATGGCAAAATTGGTTGTGCAACAAAAATCGAAACACCCTGTAAGATCTCAAAGATACCAGGAAAACAGTCACAAAAGCAATACGAACAGTCCGTACACAACACGAAGACAAAAATTGCAAGACATAGAAAACGATTTCAATAAAAACAATTCCCGAAATTTCTACAGAGTATTCAAACAAAAATTAACAAAGTACTCTCCTCCATCACTCCAATTCAAAAATGAACATGAGGAAATTGCCCATACCAACACCGAAAACTGTGAAATTCTTGCAAAATACTTTTCTAAATTACTGAATTGTGGAAAGGCTGCAGAAAAATTTGAGTTACATCATACACAACGAAACCCAGACTCAAAGCCACCAAGTTTACAGGAGATTAAAGAGATAATTCATTCACTGAAAAATAACAAAGCATCAGGACAAGACCAAATCATCGCAGAATTATCGAAAAATGCAGGAGAAAACCTTTTGAAAAACTCAAAGAAATAACAGACGAAATCTGGAAAACTGAAAAAAATCCCCACGAATTGGAGGACAGCAATCAAACATCCTCTGTAGAAAAAAGGAAGTAAAACAGACCCCAACAACTATCGTGGAATCTCTTTATTGTTAATAACATAAAAAATTCTGTCTAAAGCCCTACTAAACCGAGCAGAACCTCAGCTGGATTCAAAACTAGGCGAATACCAAGTTGGATTCAGAAAAGGTCGATCATGAGTGGAACAAATCCTTAACTTGAAAAACTCGATGAAATATTTGCATAGTACTGCAAACAAAAGATATGTCATCATATTTGCCGACTTTAAAAAAGCATATGACAGTATAGACCGAGAATGCCTTTTTGAAGTGTTGGCAGAATTTGGACTAGATCAAAAGACAACAAACATCATAAAAGAAACACTCACGGAGACCAAATCCAAACTAAAATTTATGGGAGAACTGAGCACAGAATTTGAAATAGACACAGGAGTACAAGGGGATGGACTGTCCCCAGTGCTCTTCAATTGTGCTCTTGAAAAAGTTGTTGGAGAATGGAGAAAAGCAGGTGCACCAGCACACAGACTGGGACCAACACGTAAAGCCATAGAATTAGACTGTTCAGCATTTGCTGAGGACATGGCACTGATCGTCCAAGACATGGGGCAATCCAATTCATTGGGCATTTACAAAGAATGGACTCAAACAGGTTAACGCACCAAATCCATACATGTTTAAAGACAAAACTACAAGTCCGAACTGGTACAAACAGACGGAAAAAGACCTGAGAGAATTAGGGTCTCCAAATCTACATGACAGAAATGAAATCAGAAAAATCACAAACACACAGGGTTTTGAGGGAGAAGAGAGAAAAACTAACCGACATAAGTGGTCTTCGTAAAGAAAGCTAGCCCATTCATTGCTTATGAAGCAATACTTGGCGAAAAGGAAGGCCAAGAAATGTTGATTAAGCGTGGTACTAAGTGATCCACCCGTGAAGAAGAAGAAGAAAATAATGTCATTTTATCCATGCTAAATCTCGTGAAGTCCGAGGCCGTGTCGTAAAATAATGTTGAGAATGATATGCTAGTATGTCACAATCAGTTTCGTGACAGTGCGGACCAACTGAAAATTCCATTCCTAGCGTCAGTAATGACAGAAGTATAAAAGGAAACCTGTCTGAGAACGCATGCGGAGCACATGCCACCATCTTGTTTGATGTGTTGAGATCGTCGTGTGTTTCGGTATGACGCTACATCTCAGACACACAGTTTCTGAAAATTACACATAAATATTGCATCACTGATTGGTAGATGAATATAACAAAGCCATTGTTTCTCGTCGTATTTATTTATTTATTTTCTTGTCGTTGTTCCTCGTCTGTGTTATATCCTCTTATGGATGCTGACCATATATTCTGATTGTTTTCTATTCCATTTCACTATAAACGTCATTATTTTCCTCTCTGATAAAACGAACCTCATTTTTTTCTTTGCGTTAACTCGCGTTTTCTGCTTAGTTTTCCATTCATTTCACTTAAAAAATGTACAGACTGCAAACGGACTGTAAACTATAATTTTAACTCTCCCCCTCTCTACCCCCCCCCTTCCCCCCTTGTTTTCACGGTTAACCCTGATTTGCGTCTTCCTTCCCCTTTCTTTGAAGAATGTAAAATTGCTGAAAGCCAAATCTTTGTATTGATTGCAGCTTACCGTGAAACCTCATATGACGAAATTTATCTGAGTAGGAGACGGGAAAAAAGTACTCACTAATACCTGTACAATACTGCTATACGCAAATATATTTCATGAAAGACTAAGATGACGTCACAGGGTAGTCATGTGAAAGTGGTACCTATCTTTTTTTCTCATTGACTTAGTAACTGTTTCTTCCTCACTTTCATAAGCTGGAATATTGGTCATTGTAGAGGAGCTAGTGGCGAAAATATTTCAATATGTTTCGATCAAATTTCAATCATAATCTTCAAAACTGAATAGAAAGAATCAGCAGTTTACTAGAATAAACAGCCACACTACACTTATTCAAAAACCGTCTCTAAATGTAATTTGTTACAGCATTATTGCAAATATGTAAATGTATACCACGATTCTTTACATAAATACATTAATCTGTTTCGTCTGCACATACCTATTGAAGATCCAGGAGATCTGACATACTTTGCAGAAATTTTCTTAGTTGACATTGCTCATAAAATTTCATTTTTAAATCGGCTATCGACAACCTATTTTGTTGATATTGATACTAAAATACGGTTTGTTTGGATTCAGTAAAATCAATACTTTTTTCGAAATTAAGCAGTAGGACAAGTAATATATCATTACGTCATTTATTAAAGCCAACAAGTGGCCTAACTCATAATTTAAATATACAGAGCCTAATAAAAAAGTGAAGCAGCTAGGTGACATGGTCAGATTTCAATGTAGCTTCGTACTCGTACACACCTGCAGTGAGTATGTATATGATTAAATTGGCATTGTCTGTGACTTGTAGAGCGACCACCAGAGTGCATTAGTGATGTTTCTGTTTCTGCCTGGCCTGTTAGGGTATGTGAGAGGCGTAAATAGCGTCAGATGTTGAGGCAACACTTCAGAGGACAAGGAGATGGCGTGTGCTCGTCTGGGACGGCGTGATCACCACCTGATAGAGGTGGAAAGGGGTTCATTCTGGATCTCTATCTGGCCGGCTGGTCGAATCGTGAAATATCCAGATTTGTGGAACATTCTGATGTGACAGTGACCCTGTGTTGGACTACATGGCGACGTGAGGGCATTCATACTTCTCGTCTACGTTCCAGTCGAAAATTCCCAATCTTTACACTGTCCAGTCTCGCTATTTTCCGAAATGATCATGAAATGATTAGGAAAACACAAACACCCACTTCCCGGGCGGAAAAAATCCTCCAACCGGCTGGCAATCGAACCCTGGACCCCGTGATCCAGAGGCAGCAATGCTAGCCACTAGATCACACGTCACGGACGGTAGTGATTGAGAGGACTTTGGTGGTACGACGTTGCGTCACGGGCATCGTACGTCCTGATACGTCACCACTCACGCGATAATATCTTTGTGCCGTTTTTCAATAGGACAATTCACGTGCCACTTGTCTGTATAAACTGTCTGCGTGTTGTTAAGGTAATACAGCGGGCAGTAAAACTCCTGGATTTGTACCGACAGAATATGTGTGGCACCAATTTGGACGTCAGATCCCTCCCAGTGAAAGTATACAGATTATCAAGGACCGGTTAAGAGAAGTGTGGGCCAGTTTGCATCGCGAGAGGATACAGCGGCTTTATGACATCCTTCCCAACAGAATCAGTACATACATCCAGGATAGAGAGGGACTCATGCCGCCTGTTTGTCGATAGGTCGAGTAACCGTTGGAATCCGCCACGTGCAGGGCTAGGGGGACTGGGGTGATCTATTTCGCGGATTCGATATATGCACCGGACATGACGTAGATTACTTAGTAGTTTTAGAGAATAGAAAAGGATAGTAGACTAGGAACCTGCAGTGACAATAAATTCCTTGCCTGCCTTTTGTCAGGGGCACGCTCATAGGGTTTAGCTCTATGAGCCAGGCACTCAAGTAGGTTTATATTAACACTGGCACACATGTAACGCTACAGGCAGTTTACACAAATCACCAGTAGTTATTAGAAAGTAATGTTAACATTAGAAATAGTCTGCCCATTAACCTAAGTAATACTGTCTGTAGTCTTGCAAATTAATATGTAGTAGCTGCTGTAACTCTTCAGGCTTTCCCGGCGATCTAATGACATCTTAGGTTGTCGGGTGTTCTGCCGGATATCAGCGTCGTACTTGCACGATATTTCGGTCACATAGCTCGTAACCTTCATCAGGTGCGACCTGAGACTGCTCCTCGAGTGGACCTGGTCCAGTATTTATGCCTATGGCCTGCCCCCCTCGTGCAAGTACGACGCTGATATCGGGCAGAACACCCGACAACCCAAGATGTCATTAGATCGCCGGGAAAGCCTGAAGAGTTACATCAAAAGTCTCTACGGGGAGGAGATGTATCAGAATATCAAGAAGCTGAACAAGCTTCGGCAGAAGAAAGGGAATATGCTCAGTTCTCTCAGTTTTTTTCTGAGGTGTCGAGATGGAGAAGTGGTACCAGTATTTGCCAGAATTAAACATCACATCAACTCCAGAGCGGCGAACAAGATAAAAGTTGCATGGCACTGGTGAGAGAGAGGATTCGAGATATGCGCCACAGGTTAGATGTTGTGGCCAGGGAGCTGTTACACATTCATCTGTACATGGCAGCCTCCTTAAGAAGAGAAGATTGGGATTGGGTAGACCGTGCCTCCTGGTCTTTAGCTGAGTGTACTGGAAGGAATGTCTCATCTTGCCAATCTGCAAAGTTTCACCGCATGAGTAAGAAAGCACAGCAGATGGAAGTCACACGCACTGTAACGAATCTGAGCTGCATACAGTTTGATGATACAACCTTAAAGGTACTCAGCAAGGGTCTCAACTTTGCTACGACCCCTAGAAACGTACCCCTTTCAGGTTTCGTTAGTGCAGTAGAGCAAGTTGCAGCCACACTTCCACCTAATGTGCCAGAGGAAGTCCGCCGAGAGACCTGCAGGGCCCTCGCCAAGGCCAGGCCGCCGAAATCGAACATCACAACCGAGGAGAGGCTTGCACTCAAGAAACTCCGGGAAGACAACAGCATTGTGATATTGCCAGCAGACAAAGGGAACTCCACTGTCATCTTGAAGCAGGTGGATTATGATGAGAAAGTACGCCAACTTCTGGAGGACCCTGCATACAGAATTCTGGAGTGTGACCCCACGGACAAGGTGGCCAAGAAGACTAGTGCTCTCTTGAAGGAAACAGGGATGCCCGATAATATCAGACAACTATGGGAAGAAGCGCCAGTGCCACCTAGACTGTATGGTCTGCCTAAAATACACAAGGAGGGCGTGCCCCTACGTCCAATTGTCAGTAATATTGGGGCACCTACGTACACAACAGCCAAGTACTTGGAAGGTCTCCTGTCTCCGTATGTGCGGAAATGTATTCACCACATCCACAACTCAGAAGATTTCCTGCAACGCCTCAAGCAACTGCACGTCACAGATTCGGACATCATGGTTAGTTTTGATGTGGTATCGCTGTTCACCTGGGTCCCACTGGAGGACTCACTAGAACTGATTGCAGAGAAATTTGACGGTGCTCTGTTGGACCTGTTCAGTCATACACTGACATCCACGTATTTCCTGTACAGAAACCAATATTACGAGCAAACTGAAGGTGTAGCTATGGGCAGCCCACTGTCCCCTGTGGTTTCCAACATGTTTATGGAGAGTTTTGAGGAGAGGGCATTGGAGACAGCCACATTTAAACCCACATGCTTCTTTAGGTATGTGGATGACACCTTCGTGATCTGGCCACATGGGATGGACAGGCTCAATGAGTTTCTTGAACATCTTAACTCGTGCCACCCTAATATCAAGTTCACCATGGAACAGGAGAAGAATGGCCAGCTGCCATTTCTGGATGTACTAGTCCAGAGGAAAGCAGATGGATCAATTGGCCACAGTGTGTACCGAAAACCAACACACACTGATTTATATCTGCAGGCCAGCAGCTGTCACCACCCTGCACAGAAGAATGGGGTTCTGAAGACTTTGGTCCACAGAGCACTTGCCCTGTCAGACCAAGAGAATCTACCTATAGAGGTAGAACGTCTCAAAACAGTTTTCTCCAAGAATGGATACACGGACAGACAAATTGATAGGGCACTCTAACCAGCCACTATACCACAGGTTCCTGAAGAAGACCAAGATGAAGCAAAGAAGGTGGCATATCTGCCCTATGCTGGCTCTATTTGTGCCAGAATCAGTAGGATCCTCCGTAAACACAATATCAAGTGTGTTTTCTGTCCATCCAACAAGATCGGGGGACTGCTGGGGAGTGTCAAAGAAGACCTGGGGTTACGAAAACTAGGGATTTACAATATACCTTGTCAATGTGGCATGTCCTACGTTGGCCAGACGACACGAACTGTGGAGATCAGGTGCAAAGAACATCATAGGCACACTAGATTAAGACAGGTGACTAAGTCAGCCATCGCTCAACACTGTCTAGAACTAGATCATGCCATGAAGTATGAGGATACCAATATTCTAGCACAAACACCCAGATTTTGGGACAGTGTTATAAGAGAATCGATAGAAATAAAAATGGCTTACGATCTTATGAACCGTGACACAGGGTACCAGCTAAGCAGAGCCTGTGATCCGGCTCTGGAATTGTTAAAGGAGCAACGGGACCAGCTGCAACACTACACAAACAGAAGAACCAGAGACATAGAGATGGAAAACGAGCCCCTGACGGACTGCCAGGCGCACCAGACCGAAGATGGAACATCCAGAAGTGGGACTGGTGGGCGCGGACCGCAGAGGGAACATCCAGAGCCGCAGCGGACGAAAAACAGAGCGGCAACGCTCCAACAGGTCGTGGTGAGCGGGCGCGGACCGCAGGGGGAACGCTTGGTACCCCAGAGGAAACCCCCAGGAGCGGGTTTGGTGGGCGCGGACCGCAGAGGGAACACCTAGAACCGCAGCGGACGGAAAACGGAGCAGCAACGCTCCAGCAGGTCGCAGGGAATGGGCGCGGACCACAGAGGAAGGGCCTGCAGCCTTTGGTGGAGGGGGAAGGCCATAGGCATAAATACTGGACCAGATCCACTCGAGGAGCAGTCTCAGGTCGCACCTGATGAAGGTTACGAGCTACGTGACCGAGATTTCGTGCAAGTACGGCGCTGATATCCGGCAGAACACCCGACAACCCAAGATGTCTGTAGTAGCTGCAATTATAAATAACATTGTAAAATATTAAGACCCACTAATCACTTTGGTGCTGGGTTATTCTTGTATAATTATTATTATGATTGGAAATAAAGGATTTTTAATTTTTTTTTTAAAAAAAGCGGACTCATACTGCCAAGTACTTTATACACTGAAGAGCCAAGGAAAGTGGTACACCTGCCCAGTATCGTGCAGGGCCGCCGAGAGCACGCAGAAGTGCCGAAACACGACGTGGCATGTACTCGAGTAATGTCTGAAGTTGTGCTGAAGGGCATGGACAGAATGAATCCTGCAGGGCTGTCAATAAAACACTAAGAGTACGAGAGGGTGGAGATGTCTTCTGAACAGCACGTTGCAAGTCATCGCAGATGTGCTCAATAATGTTTATGTCTGGGGTGTTTGAGTATCACCGGAAGTGTTTAAACTCAGACGAGTGCTTCTGGAGTCACTGCGTAGCAGTTCTGGACGTATAGGGTGTTGCACTGTCCTGCTGGAATTGACCAAGTCCGTCGGAATGCACAATGGACGGGAATGGATGCAGGCGATCAGACAGGATCCTTCCGTACGTGTCACCTGTCAGAGCCGTATGTAGATGTATCAGGGGTTCAATGTCACTCCAACTACACACGCCCCACACCATTACAAGGCCTCCACCAGCTTCAACAGTCCCCTGCTGACATGCAGAGTCAATGGATTCATTGGGCTGTCTCTATACCCGCACTCTTCCATCCACTCGATACAGTTTGAAACGAGACTCGTCCGACAAGGTAACATGTTTCCAGTCATCAACGGTCCAATGTAGGGTGTTAACGGGGCATAAAGCTTTGTGTCGTGCAGTCATCGAGGGTACACAAGTGGGCCTTTGGCTCCCAAAGCCCATATCGATGATGTTTCATTGAATGGTTCGCACGCTGACACTTGTTGATTGCCCAGTATTGAAATCTGCAACAATTTGCGAAAGGGCTGCACTTCTGTCACGTTGAACGAATTTCTTCAGTCGTTGTTGGTCCCGTTTTTGCAGGATCTTTTTCCGGCCGTAGCGATGCCGGAGATTTGATGCTCTACCGGTATCCTGATATTCACGGTAGACTCGTGAAATGGTCATACAGGAAAATGCCCACTTCATCGCTATCTCGGAGATGTGTGGCATCGTCCGTGCGCCGACTATAACACCGCGTTCAGACGCACATAAATCTTGATAAGCTGCCATAGTAGCAGCAGTAACCGATCTAACAACTGTGCCATACACTTGTTGTCTTATATAGGTGTTGCTGACCGCAGCGATGTATTCTGCATGTTTACATATCTCTGTATTTGGATACGCATGCGTATACCAGTTTCTTTGGCGCTTCAGAGTAAATTTGTCCCGATTCTATAATTATTGAAATAACATCACGTACTCTCTAAACCCGCGGAGTTCAAAGAAATGGTTCAAATGGCTCTGAGCACTACGGGACTTAACATCTGAGGTCATCAGTCCCCTAGAACTTAGAACTACTTAAACATAACGAACCCATGGGACATCACACACATCCATGATCGAGGCAGGATTCGAACCTGTAACCGCAGCAGCCGCGCGACTCCAGACTGAAACACCTAGAACCGCTTAGCCACCGCGGCCGGCAGTTTAGTGGTCTGCTCCACTTCTGGATGCTTCAATTCTGATTCAGGCAGTGTATAAAGTTGTTTCCGAATTTCCATTGTAGAAGTGTTCTGCTTTGATAAGTGTTCATGGAAATGTCGTTATTGTCAATTTTATGACGTTGCTATTCTTTCGCATTTTTAATTACATCAAAGGTGTTGGGAGACGAACATAAAAACAAACGAAGTACATAAGATTTAAGTACGTAGACAGTACTGCCAATCGATGTAAATGTTTTAAAAAGAGATTTGGGTGCTTGCCATGAATCAAAATATTGGTTTTGATGATCTGTTCAGGTATTTGAACAGACTCTCAGATTTCCTAATCCGGCTGGAGTTGTAATTTTTGTGAAATGTACTTATTTCTCTGAGGTTATGTATCAACTCATTTTCCAAATATAGATTTCGTTATTAATATGTTCTTTGGTATAATACTTAATTTGATGTAGAATGTTTGGGTCAGTCAAAAACCAGCTAAACACTTAGAGTGAAGATAAAATTTCATTTCTTATTTTTGTCTGTAATCTCTCCTGTCGTCAATTATTAATTATGCGTTCGTTAGCTTTCTCTTTTTATTATTTCGAAAAACTTTTTCAAGGCCTTCTTTCAGCTTGAAAACCTTTCTAGTTTTGTGCTTTGTTTTTAAACATTCCATTTCTGATATTTGTTCCTCCAAGATATAGAAAGTATCAATTTTGTCTCGCTTCGAGTAATTTCGATCCATATTCAGAATTCGTCAAGAATTTCATCTGTTTTATCAAACTTCAAGGTTCCACTGACGAAATCGAGTCTTGAGGCTTTCTCAAAATCTTTGAGAAACAACTCGATTAATTAGCCATGAGCTTTCTGTATCCGTGTAATGACTGAACACTGATAGTTTTTTCGATACAGGAGGTGTTTTTCGGTAATCGCACAACTGCGACTGTGGTCAGAGTTGATGGTCATAACACAACTAACATATAATGTCATTGGCGCACAACACTTTCAGTAGAATGTTAGTGTTGCATTCCAACAGTAGATCACCAAAGTCTGAAACGGTACCGGTACATTAGTACTGTCGGGAATTTAAAAGGCCCAATGCAGGTAATTCAGTTTTTTGAAACTTCTTACTCATGGTTGCAGATACACTGATCAGCGAGAACATTATGAATAGCAACCTACTATCGATACAAACACATCCAGGCAATAGCAGTGTCACCGGGCGAAGAATGACTGCTAGTCAGACACACGCACGGTGTATGTAGTATCAGTGAGCTCGCTGTCCGTATGTAGAGTAGGGAAGGCGCGCGATCTATCTGAGTTTGAGGAAAGGCAGATTGTTGTGGCCCGGAGGCTCGGCACGAGCATTTAGGAAACTGCACAACTTGTCGGGTGTTTAAGAGGTGCTGTGGCGAGCGTCTTCAACACGTAGCGAAACCAACGTGAAACCACACCCAGACGTCGTGTGGTTGGGCGACCACCCCTCATTAACGGGTGTCGGACGTCGTAGGCTGGACAGACTGGTGAAACAGGACAGCCGGCGAAATGTTGCGGACGTTAACTCTGGGCAGAGTAAAAGTGTGTCTAAACACACAGTACACCGAACACTCCTAACTATGAGCCTCCACAGCCGACGACCCATGCATGTGCTGATGTTAACATCACGATGTCGGCACTAACGACTGAAATGGGCACGTCACCATCGACAACTGACGTTGGCGCAATGGAAGAGCGTGGAATGGTTTAATGAATCCCGATACTTTCTTCATCATGCTGATGTGAGGACGCGAAGTCCGTCGTCTTCCAAGGGAACAGCTCCTTGAAACCTGTGCTGAGGGACGGAGACAAGCTGGCGACGGCTCAATTTTGCTGTGGGGAACATTCGCGTGGGTATCTATGGGTCCAGTGAAGCTCGTGCAAGGCACAATGACAACCAAGGAGTATCGTACACTGGTTGCAGACGACGTACACCCCTTGATGATGATATTTTCCGACGGCATTGACATTTTTCAACAAGATAATACGCCAAGTCACAAGACCAGAATTATGACTCAGTGCTTCGAGGAACACTGTGGCAAGTTCCAGTTGTTGTGCTGGCCCGCCAACTCGCCATATCTGAATCCTATCGAACACACCTGGGATGTGATTGAACGTAGCGTCATGGCTCATCGCCCCGCTCCCTGGAATTTACGGGAATTAAGTGACTTGTGTGTGCAGATGTGGTGCCAACTCCCTCCAACGACCTACCAAGGCTTCATTGCTTCCATGCCAAAATGCATCGCCGCTGTTATCCATGCCAAAAGTGGACATACCGGCTATTAGTGAAGAGGCTATAATGTCCTGGCTGATCACTGCATGTTTTCAGGCTTTATGGCTCAGCGTCTAATTATGTTGTTTGATTAGAGACATTCAGTCTGGAAACGCGCGACCGCTACGGTCGCTGGATGGAATCCTGCCTCGGGCATGGATGTGTGTGATGTCCTTAGGTTTGTTAGGTTTAAGTAGTTCTAGGGGACCTATGACCTCAGATGTTAAGTCCCAAAGTGCTCAGAGCAATTTGAACAATTTTTGTTGAAAACGCGATTTGTGGGCCACAGAAAATCGCTATAGGGATACCATTGTCTGCATTATCACCGGAGATGCAGCAACAGCTCAATTTTAAGGATTTGGGAATGAATCTGTCATGTTATTGTGGAAGCATCGGGTCCGAACTTTTGTGGAATGAATTTAGGAAACCATAGGAAATACTAATAGCCACTATCGATCAGAGTTCTTCCAGGTTATTAAATATAATCAGGAAATTAAAGTATCTACTAGGGAGTACTGAAAAGTGACACCTCCGAATTTTTTATGTGAAATTATTGACATTCTGCATCTTTCTTCTTGATATCTACATATTTCTTACTCAACATAGTCACCCTGGTGACGAATACATTTCTCCCAAGGGGAGACCAGTTTTTTGGTGCAGTCACTGTAGAATGTTTGACTTCGTTGACTGAGCCATAACCTCACGTCTGCTTGCAACGCTTCATCACTGTAAAAGTGAACTCCACGAAGTGTTCTTTAAGTTTCGGTAACATATGAAAATCAGTTGCGGAAAAGTCGGGACTGTGTGGAGGATGATCGATGACAGTGAACCCAAGGCGTCTTATTGTTTCAGATGTCGCAGCGCTCGTGTGTGGTCTGGCATTGCCAAGCTGAAGGACGGGGTGCGCCATGTGTGGACGAACTTTTGAAACTCGAAACTCGACACTGCACGCTGTGTATCACGCACCGACGTAGTTACGTTACACACTGACATGGTACACGCTGCAATTGGGAGCCCTCCAGTGGCAGAGGGTTGCAAATCCGTAGACATGAAGAATGAAGATGTAGGACGTTAATAAAGTTTGATTTATACAAAAAGGTTTTAAGAGTTTCACATAAAACTTCGGCGGCATTACTTTTCAGCACGCCCTCGTTTCTCCGAGGTGAGCTCGCGAAGAGCCTGAATATGCTTTTGAAGGCTATTTCTCCGTGTATGGTGACGATTCCGTAGATAGCCTCAGACGCCACTTCGTTTTAGGTGTGTTTACGTGAACATGTTACTCGACTGCCGCGCGGGATTAGCCGAGCGGTCTAGGCGCTGCAGTCATAGACTGTGCGGCTGGTCCCGGCGGTGGTTCGAGTCCTCAATCGGGCATGGGTGTCTGTGTTTGTCCTTAGGATAATTTAGGTTAAGTAGCGTGTAAGCTTAGGGACTGATGACCTTAGCAGTTATGTCCCATAAGATTTCACACATTTGTTACTCGACTGATATGTGTGACAACCACTTTGCTCATTTAAAGTAAAATAAATGTTAATTGGGCTACTTCGACATTAATCTCTTTTCCATCTCAATGCGAAGAGTTTTTTCTCTACTTATTTGTTTCATAAATAAGGCAAAAAATACAGATTGTAAGGTGTCCTGCAAATTGTGAGATAATTGTTTGTTCTTCAGGAAGCTAGACACATCTCAACGTTCCTCTCTTAGTTGCGGACACATCACCGTGTACTATTATAGTACATGACATCTGCTGAGATATCTGCCAGAAGTTTTCCATACGCGTCCTTTATTGCTCAATGTCCCTCACTACTCTTTCCTATCTAACCATGGTATGCAGGCCGGAGTGGCCGAGCGGTTCTAGGCGCTAGAGTCTGGAACCGAGCGACCGCTACGGTCGCAGGTTCGAATCCTGCCTCGGGCATGGATGTGTGTGTTGTCCTTAGGTTAGTTAGGTTTAAGTAGTTCTAATTTCTAGGGGACTGATGACCTCAGCAGTTAAGTCCCATAGTCCTCAGAGCCATTTGAACCATTTTTTTTAACCAGGGTATAGAAGGCACTGGACGTGGAACCATCGACACTGTTGATGACCTATAGAATCTGATATCGGGCGATGATGCTGCATACGTATCGATGCTATGTTATCAGTTTTGTTTAACACGGGTGTCCAACTTAAAATTGTACTCCTTTCCTCTTAAAATTGCAGTTGGTTTTCTGGATGGCTTACCTGTACGTAAACTACAGCTACATCTTTGTGCGGCTCCCCTGTATAGGGGAGACCGGGGCTAGTTGGCACAAATTTTGGTTTTTGGTTTTTTTGTTATTTTGTGCAATACTTGAAGAGCTTCTGACAAATGTGACAGATAGCTTAACTTGTTGATTATAATAACATGTAGGAACCAAGAAATTAAATAAATGTTCAGGTAACACCAAACATACTTTTCCTAAAAGCTTTTAACTCTGCCAACTAACTCTGGGTGAGAGGTTAGTTGGCATACCGTATAAATTGTTCAAGAAAATAAGTTCCTCGTGAAGAAATGAAAGCCGAACAAAAATAAATTCCCCTTAAATGCATAAACAACAGCATGAACTTAAATGTATGAATAAACAATTAATTATTTAAGAAAAATAAATTTTACTTATTATTATAGCTAGCTATAGTTATTGAAGCAGAATTAAATCAGTGTTTCAAATCAAACTTAAAGACCGGAGTTGGGCGTTCGCTTATTTTAAAGAGTGAGCTCAACTTCCGCACAAGTAAATTGGAAATTTGTGGGAAGGACTATGGAACCAAACTGCTGAGGTCATCGGTCCCTAGACGTACACACTAATCTAAACTAACTTACTCTAAGGACAAAACACACAGCCATGTCCGAGGGAGGACCTGAACCTTCGACGGAAGAAGCCGCTTGAACAGTGACAAGATGGCCTAGACCGCACGACTACACCGCACGTTTGCACAAGTAAAATTTCGGTTGTATTCGACTGAATCATTCTCATCTGGCCGTCTGACCATGATGGGCAAGCGACTGTCGTTGCCATCGGTTTCTAAAATCTTTCCAGGAAGGAAGGAAGACTAAGATTTAATGTCCCGTCGAATTCTAGGCTATTAGAGATGGAGAACAAGCTAGAAATATTTCAAAGAGGGGAAAGGAAATCGACCGTGATCTTTCAAAGTAACCATCCCGGAATTTTCATGGAGTGATCTAGGTAAATCACGAAAAACCTAAATCTAGATGGCTGAATGCGGATCTGAAAAGGCGTTCCAGCGAATGCGAGTCCAGTGTGGTAACACTGCGCCATCTCGTTCGGTAATCTTTGCAGCGTACTGGCGGGGATGGTGCTTCACCAAAGCAGAGTCAATTACATGAAATTCAGGCTCATCAGGAGGCTATTGGCAGTGAGAGAGTTTCGTTGTTGGTCTTGTTCGAGGTGAACTGTGGCATCTTTTTCAGATTCTCCACGATTCATGGGAACTATCGAATGAGAACCGTCATCATTGTCTAAGCAGAGACTAAGCGCTACGCCATGGAGAGATTGTGGTGAACTGTAGTTAAGGAAGGCCAAGCTGTCGTCACTTCGGGCATAACTAACCTCTGACACGCCGTCACCAGAAGCCGTACAAGAAAATTCAGATCGACATTTCATGGAAAGTATTTTCTTCTTCGATTTTCCGACCTTAGCCATGTCGCCCTTCTTAAGTGTACATGTTTTTTACTTCTTATTGGTCCTTCCAGAACATTTCTATCTTTGATAGGACTACCTGTTAGATTAGCGCTAAAACTTCTTTTTCGGCTGTCGGTGGATTGCTCTCGTGTCGCGGCTGCGGGAAAGGGTGACTTTCTTCAAGGGTGATGTATATTTATTCGTTTTTACAGCAGTTGGTTGTTTTTTAATGAGCAGTAATGGCGGGATTAGTTGGCATGGGTATGGGGTGAGTTGTCATAGGTATTCCAACTGACCCCATACTTACCTAAACCAACTAGCCGCACGGAAAAATCAAAAACTAAATGGATTCTACACAGTCCTAAAACTCAGAAACAAAACATTATCATACATGTATGCAAGCACAGTAACCAGTCTTTCTAAAATCACCATCAGTGAGCCTCAGTTCGCTCTAAAGGATAAAAAAAATTACGAAAAATAAATTTACTCATCAGTCAGAAAAAAAGAAGAACAGGGGTTCTTCCTTCGTGACGCACCAAGTACACAGAACTTACGGTGGATGGCGCACCTTTGCATACACTCCACATTTGTACTATGACAGCGTTCTAGCTCCTTACATGCTGTTTGCAACTTTTTATTCAAGGACGTAAAATAAATACAGAAAAAATATTTTTCTTTTTAACTTCGCTTCGTGGAAAACAAAGGATGTATGGGATGAAATGTTTATTTGAATCTAAATATCAAATACTGTACCTCGTGGCTATATTTTGCTTTGGATATGCTCAGCTGACGTTTAATGGCTGTTTTCTTCTGTTTCGACTGATTACCAGTACCACTTCGTGCGGGCAACATTTTCGTAGAGTTCTGCATCACGTTTGGTCTTGCTCCTTTAAAATTGTGGTAACACAATAAGTTTCACACTGTCTTTTTGTTTTTGAGTTTTATTACTGATAAGCCATCGAATAAGTAACAATATATAGATCTAGTTTTCTGGTAAACATCTTTTTTGAAAATAACAGCATTAATAACTATCGTCTGTTTCAGACTTTTTAAAATTATCATTCACTATGTTGATAACTTCTCTTTGAAAATCACATTTAATATAACTCTGTATTGTCAGAGATGATGTCAACGTTTTATTAACTTTAAAAATTAGTATGTTGTGTCATGGTTAGTACAAAGGTTGGACACAGTAACTGATAACGAAGAGGAGTATCGAAACGACTGCCCTTTGTCTGATCAGGGAGATAGAAAAATGACATCAACAAATTTTCGCAACCAAATCTGTCATGTTTAGCTTCTCGAAGCTAATGTTTAATGCCGGATATGAGGAAGTTTATGATGAAGAACCAATCAGGCGATTATCAACAAGGACGGTGGATATGGTAGAACTGGTTTCTGCATCTTTCATGAAGATCAGGCTTTTTACAAAGACGAAACTTAAAACTCCCGTGCCGACGTTGACGTGAAGGAAACGGTCATTAGCTGACTATCTTTACAGGAAGCAAATTTTTAAGTCAGAGGTAAAAGAAGATATGATTTAATTTCAAAACAAGTTTTATTACATTAAAAAAATGTCCCATATGCAAAACCTGAGCATACTATCACCTCTTTTGCTACCACCTCTTTTTAAAACGAAAGCGATACTTCTTCTATAAACAGGAACTGCAACTCTTCTGGAGACTATAAAGGATAGTATGCCACTGCCGAAGGTAAGTAGTTACCAAATACGGTATTTATCTGATAAAGCTAGAAAACCCCGGGAGAATTTGCGTTACTGCGAGCATCAAAGGGCGCAGTGGGCGTCGGGTATTGAAATCTGTTATAAACAGCGGCACGAGACCAACTATAGTACACAGTCTCTTGGAGTAGACATAATAGCAAAAGTGGCAGCACCTGGAGATTACGGCTGAGTCAGTCGTCGAAATATTGTGCAGAAAATGGAAAAAATAACTCAGCTGTATACCTGGAAGACCCCTCGGTACACGAATTGACTGCAGGTCTGTCTTCTTCGCCTGTCCATATTGTTTTCACCGGCCGTTAAACTAAACATATCAACGATAATATTTCAGCCACAGTTTGGAAAAGTCCAACTGTGAGGAAACCACCGTTTTCTGATATCTCCAGAAGTTTTCCAATTGCATGGCCGGCAACATCGCCTGATATGAATCCACGTAACTTTTGACTCTGGGAGGACACGTTCGTTCTATGCCTGATCAGAAGTCGGCCGCGGTGGTCTCGCGGTTCTAGGCGCGCAGTCCGGAACCGTGCGACTGCCACGGTCGCAGGTTCGAATCCTACCTCGGGCATGGATGTGTGTGATGTCCTTAGGTTAGTTAGGTTTAAGTAGTTCTAAGTTCTAGGGGACTAATGACCACAGCAGTTGAGTCCCATAGTGCTCAGAGCCATTTGAACGATTTGAACCTGATCAGAAGGCCAGTAAATAGGAACAAGCTGCTCAGGTTCCACCGAAACTGCAGCGAGAAACAGTTGATTGTGTCGTTTTACAAAAGCAACATCTCGTCGACGTCTACAGTGCCCATATTGTAAGCGGCGTTTAATAATAAAATAAAAATTATGGCTCTCTCACTTATTTGACCTTTTCTGCTTCCCGTTCCTAATTCATTACGTATGGAAACATTTATATACGCCTTTCTTGCATTCACATCGCCAGATTTGCACCTTGTGGCCGAAATTGAAACTAATTTTTTTCCAGCATAAATCGGTTCCGAATGAACGCGTTGGAATGTCTACCAAGTTTCGCTGCCATATGCTAATTACAGCCCACACTAAACCTCTGTGAGTAGCTGCACTTTAATTATAAAAACAAGGTACCATGTCCTCTATTTCTGTTCCTTTCGTGAATGGTGGAGGGGAGGGAGTCGGAGGGAGGGGGGAAGGGAACGACTGTCGGTAATCCTCCATCTATGTTTTATTTTCTCTGATTTTATAAACAGGTTCATGTGGGTGGAAGTAACATGACATTTGACCATTCTTTCAATGACTACGCTCTGCATTTTATCGGTAAACCTGTCCATGATGCGAGGGTCCAGTAAGAAAATCGGCCGTGTTTACATTTTCTAACGTATCAGTCGCCAGTTCCAGAATACTGCTTCGTGCACCCTGATGGACTCTTGCACCAGACTGTTCAGTACGAAGTATGGAATAACTTGGCTAGCGTATGAGTATTCTGTTTGGAATCGGAAATGAGCAAGATTCTACGTTTATGATCTGGTGCTTCCCTCCATAGAACCGAGGCCATTGGGAGATATCAGGCCTACGATGATACTATTTGTTTTTCGCACTGTGTTAATGCTAGACTACTTGTGTTAAATTTATTATTATTTTGTACTGCTGTAATTTGTTAATTATACAAGGGCTATTCGAAAGTAAGGAACGATCGGTAGCGAAATGGAAACCACAGAGAAAATACGATGAAACTTTGTACAGACGTGTAGGGCACTGTGTAGTGCGCCCGTAGATAGCGTCACGTCGCTCTTTTCAGTTCTGAGCGCACAGTGGATGCGTGAAGGTGCCTAGTTAGTCACCCGCCAAGTAAGGCGCCTGCCGAGAGATTTCACCTGATTTCATGCAACGTTACATTACTTAACTGTGATGCATTTCCTTCTTCATGACAATTCTCGGACACGTATTGCAGGGGCGATCAGGACGCTCCTGCAAAGATTTCCATGCCAAATGCTTGATCACCCACCATACAGCCCGGACTCAACTCCATCTGATTTTCATCTCTGCTCGGATGAACCGCTGGCTATGAAGACAACGTTTTGGCTGCGGTCCAGCGTATAAAATTGTCGGAAAGCAAGGAGACATTGGAAAGTTGGTATAACGCTACGCCATAGCGGCGACTATATAGAAAATAGCTGGATGATGCAGCAAACTGTTGCAAATAAAACAGTTTTCACTTTCACTGTGGTTTCCATTTCGCGACCGATCGTTCATTACTTTCCGAATAAAACAAACAGACAAACAAACACGGTCCGAAAATATCTTGAAGGCCCAACGATAACGAATGGCCGCCGTGTCATCCCCAGACCTTAGGCGTCGCTGGATGCAGGTTCTGAGGGACATGTGGTCAGCACACCCCTCTCCAGGCCGTTGTCAGTTTTCGTGAACGCAGTCGATACTTCTCAATCAAGTAGCTGCTCAATTGGTCTCACGAGGCCTGAATGAAAACCGCATGCCAACAGCACTCGGCAGACCCTGACTTTAGCCCATGTAAGTGCTAGTCAAGCCCGACAGCACTTAACTTCGGTGATCTGACGGGAACCGGTGTTACGACTACGGCAAGGCCATTGGCCTACGTTATGAATAGCCCTCGTATTTTACTATCTTCTGCTGGATTAATGTAATAGGTTTCGAAAATATTGTGAGGACAAGTTACTTGTGATGGGATTTGTAAATTGGCGAGTGTGGGGAGGAGGGCTTATTAATTTTTGCGAACTTACTTTTCGTTGCTTCCATATCTTCATTGTGTGTGTGTGTGTGTGTGTGTGTGTGTGTGTGTGTGTGTGTGTGTGTACACTTTTATTATGAGTTCGGATCTTCTGATAGTTCTTAAAGAGCATAGAATGTAGTACCATTACAAAGGGCTCCATATTCATTTATTATTTCTTTTACTTGTGTTATGGCTTTTTGTTTATAGTGATTTTCTTCAATTATTTGTTTCTGTGGAGGACTTTTCTGTGTTTAAGAGATTTTAGGTCAGTGTTTATATCTGTTGTCCGCCCTGATAGCTGAGTTATCAGCGGGGTGGTCTGTCACGCCAAGGGGCTCGGGTTCGATTCCCAGCTGGGTCGGAGATTTTCTCCGCTCAGGGACTGGGTGTTATGTTGTCTTCATTATAATTTCTTCATTGTCAGTGGAAGGCAACGGGAAACCATTACTGGAATCACTTCCCTAGACGCTCATGCGGTGGACCTCTCTGACGAGGCTTCCCCCATGACAAGACCTGCCGTAAGGCAGGCCTGTGGTTCACATTCATAAGGTGCTCTGCAAATACGGAATGGTGGCTGTTACCCTTGAGTGTTCTTCTGTGTTCCGGTTACCTAATGTAGAAATTTCTATCCGAATCACTACATTATTCCTCAAGGGCAGTTATTACAAATCGAAAATGTGTAAAAATATTTATTACAGTCAATGAATATCAGTGTAAAGAATACTCATTACTCTGTTCTGTAACTTACTTTGGGTCTTGGGTCATTGCGCTATGTACATTTTTAAGGTAATCGTGTTTCCTTTATTTATTAAATTTAAATACCGTTGGTGATAATATTGGTGAATATCTTGTTCATCGTCGTTTCTTATGAAGTGGAACAATTACAGCGCTGTTCCAGTTTTGGAGAATTCTCTGACTACGAAGGCTGTCAACAAATGAGTTGAGAGTTTTAATTTGCGTTACTTTTCTTCCTGATTTAATAATTTCTGTTGAAATATGTAATGTCCAGGCGCCATTCTTTTCTTCATGCCTAAAACTGGTTTATACTCTACATCTGGCACTACTTTGAGAATGTCGTTAATTTTATTATAGATTATCTGTGTTTTGGCTGCTTGCTGGAATCATAAATTTAATGAAATCTCCGAACGCCTGTATATTTCTTGTGTCTGTGTTGTCAGTTATTGGCGCTGTATACAGTCTCAATGTATTAAATGTGATTTCTACCCATCAGAAATTTCAGTCTCGCTTTTTTTAAACAATCTCATTGTTTTAAGTTGTTACAGTTACCAAAACTCCATTATTGTTTTTAAATCCGCTTGAAGGCATTTCCGTATTGTGTTCTTTAATTTAGTCTCTTCTGTAGTGCCCCTATTAACTTTTGCTTGGAGCTCTTGCCTTGTCTTTCAATAGTTGTGTTGTACCATATGAGATTATATATTATTTTGCAATCCTCGTTCTTCCAAGACATATCCGTAATTTTAATTGTTTGGTAAAATATATAAATTTAAATTTTAGTCTTATGGGAGGACTGAGTTAAGGGTGGACATGTTTTCCGTCTCCACAGACTTTGCTAATGAATGTTTCCTGGCAGCTGACTCAAACTTTCCCACTGAATAATAAGTTTTCACTTTTTTCTTACTTTATCTTTAAAATCTCCCATTAATATCTGATAATGGGATTTTCTGTCATTTCACAGTTTCTGTATTTCTTCATTGAGGTTATCTATCTCATCTTCAGAATGCGAGGTCATTGGTGCACAGATTTGAATAATTTCCATTAAATTTATGTTGTTGATTTTTAAAGCAGATGTTGCTGTTCTGCCTGAGATTATTTCAATATCCGAAAAATTCGGCTAAAATTACTTGTTCATAAATGATGTAGTTCCCAATTTGTTCCCAGGTTGAGTTTCTGTCTTCTGATTTTAATTTTGTCTGATCGTTTCTGGGCAGAACTTCTGACAAAAATATTCTGCCCAATTTGATGTTCAATAATCCTCCTTCCAGCTCCACTAGCCTAGCACCTAATCCTAGAATTGCTCAATATAGTGCCCTTATATAAAAAGCAATAAACGAAATCTGCCATTTAAAGTTCGTTCTATTGTTTATGTCTTTAGCTGTACACCGTGCTTTATTTTACAAGGTGCTGTACACTGAGCTTTTAGTCCGAACATTATTCATCCTGTAACTCACTATGGAAGCGTTCCGGTTTAATAGAAAATAGAGTTCTGCTTGAAGTATCATATCTTATGCGCTTCTGGTATCAACAAGTGCTGTGGATAAATGTAAAGATAGAACTTGAAAGATTTACTTCGTAAATTTGGACGTTTACACAGCCTAAGTGTAATCTATACTTGTTTCATAACACGAGTTCATTTAATGCCTCAAGGACGTATAGCAATAATAAAATTTCATTACAGATTTCTTGAGATATAAGGGCGAGTTGTTGTACCTCATCGACAGAATCCTTGCAGATTTTCTTATTTTCATCCTAAATGCAGCTATTACGTTTTGTAAGAGAGTTGGTAATGAACAGAAGACAATTTTCGGTGGCGATACAGATACGCGATGTTTAATGGGCTAAGTATTCAAATAACACATGGAGCAAAGCCGATGAACTTCGTTTTTAATGAAGCAAATAGATCGAAGTTTGTAATCTGGAGAGATTGTGACTAAGGTGCCATATATTTTTCCGACCAAATACTTCTTTCTAATGTTTAGGATTTTCAGTACTCATTCGTGTGGGGAGTATGTAAAAGACAGAAATTCAGCTTCATCGTAGCTCAAAACACGGGACCACAAAATATTTCGAAATTTATCTTACATTCATACATTCACAGAAATTAAGTTTTTGATAGAGGATGCTTCCTACAATTCCGTTTCTCAATACTTTCTACTTATAGTTGCTGAGTATCAGCTGCTCTTAAGACAAATAGAATAAATAGAACCTTGTCCGGAAGGTAGGCGACGTTTATTGCTAATTTCTACGGAATGAAACAGTACAGTACACCAGGTCGCACAGCTTGGAGAAATGCTATTTGTCAGTAAGAAATACAAGCCATACAGGGCGTTTAGAACATGTTACCTAGGATATAGTGAAACTACAAAATCTAATTTTAAAATGATGTAAAAGGTATAAATATTTACGTTGTTAATTAAAAATTATCCAAATGTAATTGCGAGACAGAATGTTTAAACATTAATCATTAATGGTAACCTAAGACGAAAGAAAGTCTACGAGGTATTTTCAGTGTGTTCTTTATCAATAAAATAATACCATACCTGCAGTATTCGCATGCATCTGCTAAAGTAACCAGGCAATCAGTCTGTGGGAGATCCTTAAGACCAGTTGAATCTAGCTAATTTAGCACGCTATTGTCTAGTTCTTACGTAATTTTCCAGCGGGTTTACTACAAAGAAGGGCGAACCCTGAAAGTGGGTAGTAAAACAATTCTTACAGAAAATACGAAGCCTTTCCAAAAAATATTTAAATGGGAAGAATAATAAAAAATTACCTACCGTCTCATGGAAAGTTTATTTGCATTTCTGTTTCGGGAGCACAAGATAGCAGAGAAATTAAAAAGTACTTCTGCGCATTTATTAAAGATGTGAACCTTATAAATTGCAAATAGACAATTGATAACATGTCACTTTCTTAGGTATGATAAATTCCCGTCCGTCCATCAGGAATTAGGTTTCCTGTGGCTTCCCTAAAACACCTCAAAAGGAATTCGTTCCTTCAGAAATCACCCAGCCTCCCTAACCATTTCCTTCCCCATTTCGTCTGATCCACAGAGCTACTACTCTCTTTCTAAAGAACTATCCGCCTGTGAGACCCTAAGCTCTAAGCTTCTTTCTTATTTCAGGTCGTGGGACGAACGAGGAAACGTATTTAGCATTAATTTAAAACATATGCGGGCATTCATCTGGAGTGCTTAAACTAAACGACGCGTGATGTAAGACCGGTTAGGCCTTTAAAGCATTTACAGCGAATTATGAGTATTCAGTCGCTTGGACAATTCGTTGTATGTAATAGCGGTACTTTCTTGGTGTCCAGCGCCAACACAGCGAACCTGTACTACACCATCTCGTAAAAGATAAATGTTTATGTTTACGGTATACCTTAAGAAATACTGTCCAAAAATGGTTGTTTAGTTTAGATCATGAAGGACTACTGCTAGAGATGAGACATAAGGTCATCGGTAATTTCTAAAGTTTGTCTTCTTGAAATCTACATAGAAAAATAATTTTTTTAGTGATGTAACAAAGCAAATGCACAGATTTATTGGTAGTGATTTAAAGAACATCAACAGTGTATTTAAAATACTAAACTAAACAAGAAGTTTTTTAAAAAGTTAATGTCTCAAAGTGTTCTTCTCATTTGTGTTTCAGTCAACTTTCAAAGATATTGATGTCCTAGTAAGTAAAAGATTTTTTCATTACCAACAAAAATAATCTATAAAAATTAAAAACCGAGGGCCTGAAGTAATTAGAATTAATTTCGGTCATGTTATGACGATACACAGCACAAGTTCATCATCTCACATTTAACTCACATATTGTTATACAGAAATAATTTGCAGCGTTTGATCAAATGCAACACACTACTTTAGATAGAGTGTTTTTGCAGCAGTTACATGATCATAATCAACTCAGTCGCTGTTTTTATTGTTCTAGAATACCTTCCGGTTTGAAGCAAGAAAATAAGTTGCTCTACGAAACACTTAGCTCAGTAACGTAAGATACACTTGCACTACGGTAACGTTTGTTACAGATTTTTTACTTTTAACATCCCTTCTGATTTCTACAGTAGTGGTCATCTTCTGAAGTTATTTTAATAGTGCCGTCTATTCTTTCAAATGACGCATATTACAATTATATAAGCGCAAATTATCTACTCTGATGACTTGAATTAAACCTAAGCTTTAACTTCATGCTTAGTATGGATCATAACTTCGTCTACACTGTTGAGTTTAAAACAAATTTCAGAAATAGGCGCCATCTACTTCTAAAGCAATGTTATTACGTCGTTCGAAGTATATAAAAATACCTGTAGACAAAATTACTGGTACTGAAAGGAATTTCCGGAAACAGCTTAGGCCGAGGTAATGTACGTTTTGGCAGAACTGAGAAAACTTCTGTCAAATGATAACTTTGGATTTCATGGAAACTTTTCTTACATAACGACAGTGAAAACAACATCCATTAAATTTTTGCTGGATTGCATTACTCACAGTTATGCCTGTATTTGTTTTAAATTTATGTGTTTGTGTTCTCAGTAATACTGTGGCATGTGCAGACATTTTCGCTAACAAGATAAAATAAAAAAATGGCTCTGAGCACTATGCGACTTAACTTCTGAGGTCATAAGTCCCCTAGAACTTAGAACTACTTAAACCTAACTAACCTAAGGACTCCACACACATCCACGCCCGAGGCAGGATTCGAACCTGCGAACTTAGCGGTCGCGCGGTTCAAGACTGTGGCGCCTAGAACCGCTCGGCCACACCGGCCGGCAGGATAAAATCACAATTTTTCATCTGTGTCCATACGACGTAGTCAGTCTCCAAAATGTCATTTTCTCTGAAAAGCGAATGTATTGATTGTAATGTCTTACTGCTTTGCAATTACCCTTTAGCACGCTGAATTCTATAAACAACTGGCGCAAACGCAATGAACTGAAACTTTGCCTGTATTCTCTGTATATACATCCTTTCTCTGCAAACCACTGTGAAGTGCATCGCATTAGGCACATTTCATATCACCTCTTTTGTGGCCTTTCCCGTCCCATTCGCATATGAAGCGAGGTAGAATGATTTCTTAAATGTCTGGACATACTGTGATTAGTCTAATCTTGACATTTTGGTCCCTACGGAGAGCGACGCTTAGGGGTTGCATTGCATTCCTTGATTCCCCCCTGAATACTGCTTACTGAAACTTTGTAAACAGGCTTTCGCTGATCAGTTGGTGTCAGTCTATGAGCGTCTGCTAGTTGAAATGTTGCAGAATAGTACGGTATCGAATTTATTTGGAATATTAACTTTTTCGTTACTCGAGATAAATCGACTTCTTCTCTCACGAATGAGATGACAAATATTGAACAAGTACATTGAAAGAAATAAGTGACGTGTTCATAATGTATCAAAAGAGAGAAATGAAGCTTCCTGGGAGATTAAAACTGTGTGCCAGACCGAACTCGGGACCTTTGCCTTTCACGACCAAGTAGGGCACTTGCCCTGAGCCCTATGGGACTTAACTTCTGAGGTCATCAGTCCCCTAGAACTTAGAACTACTTAAACCTAACTAACCTAAGGACATCACACACATCCACGCCCGAGGCAGGATTCGAACCTGCGAACTTAGCGGTCGCACGGTTCCAGACTGTAGCGCCTAGAACCGCTCGGCCACACCGGCCAGCAGGATAAAAGAAAGTAGGGCACTTGCCCGCGAAAGGCAAAGGCAAAGGTCCCCAAGTTCGAGTGTCGGTTCGGCACACAGTTATAATCTGCCAGGAAGTTTCGTATATGCGCACACTCCGCTGCAGAGTGAAAATCTCATTCTGGAAACATCCCTAAGGTTGTGGCTAAGCCATGTCTCAGCAATATCCTTTCTTTGAGGAGTGCTAGTTCTGCAAGGTTCTCAGGAGAGCTTCTGTAAAATTTTGAAGGCAGGAGACGAGATACTGGCAGAAGTAAAGCTGTGAGGAGGGGCCGTGAGTCGTGCTTGGGTAGCTCAAATTGTAGAGCAGAACTGTCGCGCTCCTATTAATATTTCTTCTAGAATTAAAGAACGCATACATGACAGAAGTACACGGCTGAGACAGTTGAAATGTGCGTTGAGGAAAATCGGATGATTTTTGACAGTGTACTAGAAACTATTCGATTGTATAATCACTTTTTACCTCAACGATTGTTTAATATAGAAAAAAATGTACATATTACGTTTTCGGAAAATAGTTTCCATCTTCAGATGTACTTAATCCACAAATGTTTCGTGGAGATAAACAAATGCAGTCAAGCAATTTGAACATCGTAAAGTCATGTGATGATATGATGCCCATTCATTGAAATGTTAAATGACTTTATGATGTTCAAAGTGCCTAACTATAATCGGTTATATGTACGAATCTTTTTGTGGATTAAGCACATATGAAGACGGCAACTATTTGATGCAACCGGTAATGTGAACGAATCTCATGTCTCTAAGTGATCGTTGATGTAATAAATTATTATAAAATGATTACAAAAGTCACATACTTCTAGGTGGCAGTACGTAAAATTTTAAAAAGCTCTTCGATTGATTTTGAATCAATAAATGAGTTAATAAGTGATATATTTCCTCTCTATTTTTTGTGAGGTTTGTTTTCTTGTGTAACACTCAGTCTTAACACCCTGCCTACTGAGAGTTGGAGACGTAATTTTTTTATCATTCTTACTCTAAAATAATCGTACCAGGCCTCTCCTTTAGAAAAAATTCTGCAAAATATGGAGTACACTATTTGCTGTTCCCCGTTAAATCTAGAAAGTATAAAGTCGACAACATGAATTGCTTGAATTGCGAGGGATAATACCACTTCATAGATAGAGGAGAGGTACTAACCAAATATATTAATTATAGGAGGATTCAGTGTCATTTTAGACCATTGAAGCATCAAAATTTACTGAATTGCACACTAGAAAAGAGTTGGACAAAATATTAGTTGTAAATGGTTATAACGCAGAATCAAAGGATTAGCACGCGGAAGGTTGATAACAAGACTGGCGGGAGCGTCGTGCATACAGACGGCCAGCCCCACGAGCGGCCGGCGTGTGTATCAGATGTGGCGCTATGAGAAAACTGCCATGTGAGCGCCACAGCCGCTCGTAATTACTTGATGAGCAGCCGGCCAATATGGCGAACCTGTAATAACCACGCAACTACGCCAGTTGCTACAAATTAACGTTAACGTACGAAATTTCCACAAAAATACAATTACCGTCTACGTTCCCTTCTGGGAAATTCATGGACAGCTCCTGGTGTAATAGCGGGTTCTCCGGAGAAATGTTGGCATATCTTAAAGAGAGTTTACCACAGACTAGAACAAGCGACGCTTTTTTTCGGAACATATGCCGCTGAAGACTACGTTTTAAATAATGGAACGAATTTTGTAAGAGATCGGCCTGCTATATCGGTTAATGAGAGAACGTATCCTTACTAAATTTCTAATCGGTGTGGCAACAGAAAATTGCCGCCGTTTTTCACACTGGACCCATTGTGACAAGGTTCAGTGTCGTGAATGTTGAATGTGCCTCTTTGGAAGGGCTATGTTTATTGCTGCTCCTCTGAGAAGAACTGACACCGACTCCTCGGCTATACCCCGCTTTCTGCCTGTCTTGCTAACTGCCACGCCAGAGACAACATGCATGTGGCCGAAAAAACGGACTAAATGGAAAATTGCTTAATTTCCTTTGTTGTCTGCATTTCTGAAATAATGAAAGCGTCGCTTTGCATCTGCACGTGAAGGTCCGAGATAAGCGTTTTGTGGGAGTCTGCCGCAAAGAAAGAGTCCACTGTCCAGTGCTGGAGGATTGCCAGTATTAACGTCCTCCTACCGATATTATGTAATTAATGTGATGGATGCGTAAAAGTATTCTGTACTTCCTTGTTCATAGTTTCATTTAGCAGCATTTTCTGTGTACAGACTAAATCTAAAAACATCCAGCACTGTAAAGTCCTTCACAGATATATATTGGCACTTAATATTACTTATTAAGCAACTGTAGCAAAATGTACTTGCAGAGCTAAGAGATAACATACTTTAAGAACGCTTATTTCAAATATCCGCAGTGGATCGAATATGGACAATGATAAACCAGAGTGTCAGTATCAAACAGAATTCTTCGCAGCAAATTCAGAATCTGTTTACTGTTCATTATGGCAACAGAAATATAACTTAATAACAGCAGCTTTTATCACCAGTTGCAAATTTGTGGTCGCTCAACACGAAACCTCGATCTTGAAGAAGGTAATATGGTGTACTGTGTTTACCATTGTTACAACTGTGCAATTGAAAAATATATTATACCAACTGATGTCATAAAGCTTCCTTCTTGCGTATCGTCAAGAATGGACAGCTACACAGGCAAATCTTTTTAAGCAACGTAAAGAGTGCTACACGTTTACGTACGTTTACCAGCGTCACCATCACATTTTTTAACACATTGTAACATGGTTCACGAAAATCGCTGTGTGAGATGGATATTTCTTTATTTCGCAGAACTAGTTTCGGGTGTTACACACACCAATTTGAAATCCAACGCTTCGCCAGCTATTTAACTTTCTGTTGGCTCGATACGACCCGATTTTGATGTATTTACTGCTTTGTGCGAGAAGCATTCTTTATTTGCATAGGACATTTCTATTTTCGAGGTGCAGTAAATACGTCATGCAGAATGTGTGTACAGTTTTTGTTGTGTATGGTGTAGCGTACTTGAGTACATCAGCGCTCACGACGGGTACTTACGTTTTTGCCGACGAAAACTGTCCTCTTGTGGACGGTCCACTCACAAACTAACTACCGAACTATAGACTTATAAGTTTTTCGATTTTTCCTTTCATCACTTAGTGAACATGTAGGGATGGTTTATTTGGAAAAAGAAGAAAAATACCACACGGTCAGCTTCCTTCCCTGATCTGAGAGTGTGCCGCGCCGCTAACGACCTCGAGTCACGTTAAACCCTAACTTGCTACCCTAATGCACTGTGTTCATGTCATATATTTAGACGCCCAAAAAAATGTACCATCTCGATAACAGCATTAATCCGTACGTGTTTGAGCCCACTGTTGTACATCTTCCTGATATTTGGAAGGGAAGTCATACAACACACCTTGCAGTTGTTCTGTATTATGAAATGTTTTGTTTCTGCCGTCGACTGTGAGCGTAACACTCGGTAACAGTTGCGAAATAGGGGCTTATGCAACACAGCCTTCACCGGTCACCTGATCATAACGGATTTCTGCAAACATATCCAAACAAGAGAATACCGCACCCTCATAATGTTGTGCCACAACGATTGGGCAACAAAAACAAATTACTTCCACAGATTTCTCCATTTTCAATTTCCAAGTTTAATTTTTTTGAGAGAAATGGCGTTTACTGTACGAATTTAAAATAAATTAATACATTACATATTGCTAATAATAGTGAAATAAAAGTAATTCTGTGTTAAAAACCTTATAATTGTTAAAATGTTAATGTCTCTGAAACATTTATAGTAATGCTGTATAAAATTCCATTATAACTGCAGCACTGCAGCATAACACTGGTTCACACAAAAATGTCAGGCTTTCTTTACTGTCTTCTTTCTCGATGAAATATAGAGCACTGCTGTAAGTCCCTGAATGGGTGCTGCCGCAAGAGAGGTCTTTTGAGCTATAACTCTAGAGCTGCTGATCAGAACATAACATTCCGTTCTTCAAGGAGAAAGCGTTGCGTTGGCTGCCTGCGAGAAACTTTTCCAGCATAATCTTCACTGATTTATGGTAAACACAGCAAGGAAACGTAATAATAAATGATCACGTGACGTAGTACTTTCAATAATATTACTATTCTGTATAAATCGAAGAATAGAATAAACTGCAAAAAATACCATTATATCGAAAACAATTGTCCTAGTAGAAATCTGCTTAGAAGAGAATATGGAAGGTTTGCTCGTTACGTTACCGACACTGAGACCTTCGAATAAAATGAAATTGGCATACAGGTGTCAGGTTCTATTGAAGAGACGTTGATTCATATTACTCGTATGTTTACCAGCAGTCAATTTTCAAAAACATAGTACACAAGGAACACCACCAATTTTCTTTCCACTAACTTGTGCACGACAGCAAATTCGAGGGAGCATGTGCGCGATAATCATCACCAGTTTTCTTTTTTATTAACAGCTGATTTATCTTTTAACCGATTTTCTTATATCAGGTCACTTAAAAGGAGTTTTAGGAATAGTTCATTTCAAGGAGTTGGAGCTTTATCTGTTCATATGATACGTATAATAAAATAAAGTTTTGTAAATAGTGCGGTTGGTGAGGTGGAACGCCAGAGGTATTTTTTCCTGTGGTTAATGGGTGCAATATCCAAGACCTATGTATTTTTCTGTTTGTTACTTACCACATGCATAGAGCGAGTCGGTGCAGTGGCTAGCACACTGCAATCACATTCGAGATGACGCCGGATCAAATACCAGTCCGTCCATCCACATTTAGATTCTCCGTAATTTCCCTAAATCACCCTAGGCAACTGTTGGGATGGTTTCTTTGAAAATGGCACGGCCGATTTCCACCTCCGTCCTTGCGTAATCCGAGCTTGCATTCTGTCCCTGAAGACCGCGCTTCCTTCCTTCGTAATGCAAGCACTGAAAACGAAAAATGTGCAGAGCGACACTATTCAGCTTTACGCAAGCGTCTAGGCAAAGAAAGCCATCAATGATGAAGCAACCACAGTGATTCAGAACCGTATGTTTAAACGAGAGAACCGGAAACAAAAATTTGTTCTTTTAACCTGAATGCCATGACTATGAAGACAGGAATTTCTTTTGCTAGTAACACACCACCAGAGTTACAGAAAAGTTTGGTCGTCTTCGTGTGCTTCGCTATTTCCCGCCGTGTATTCGGTGGTACCTTTAAATATTGTTCCTGCTACACACAAAAAGAATATTCACGAGAGAAATTCTTTGATGACAATGATATAATTGAATTCTGTATTAACTGTTTTGTACCCCGCCTGGAAGGCGGCGCGTGGGTAGGAGGAGGAGCAGGAAAATTACGTCGGTACTGCAGTGATTAAAGGTGGTTTACTGGTGCAAGAAAGAATACATAACTTTGTACAGAAGCGAAGTCTTAGACCCGTCGTATGTAGAGCAAATCTGAAGCGAAGTGTCCAGGTTGTCTGCACTTGATGAAATGAGGGAGAATCTGTAGCGGAGCTTGTAGAGCTGCACATCACCTGCTAGAGGGCGCTGCCGTCGGTGTCTCGTGGTAGTGCCAACCTTTCAAACTATGTGGCATCGTTACTATCGATACCACAAACTGCAAAGCTGGGGATACGGTACAATATACATGAATATTGTACACGGTTTAAGCAGTTGTAAGTCTTTTTCTAGATCTCACGCGAAATACTTAAAACTGTGTATATTCTACATAATCCACTGGCCGAAAAAGCATAATTCATTTGTAGTGAATTAGCATTTCATTTATTACGCAAATATTCTAAAACAGATGTTACGAATGCCAAAATACCAAACAGCTTTTATTTGATATTTATTATTGAATGTTACTGGCAGCAATAAAAAGAAAAACGACACATCAAACCGATGCGAGCATAATTACCAATGCAATACGTTACTTTGGTGGTTCCATACTGCTTCAATTTAAAGTCCGAACGGTACATTCAATCTTTACAATAGCAGTATCATAGCCACACATTCACAATCAGTACAGTGAATTACGTACACCCTCTGTTTATCTACACTATATGATCAATCGTATTCGGACGCCTGTTAGTATACGTTAATATGGAATGTGTCCATCCGACAGCTTGAATTCTTCTGGGGACGCTTTCATTGAGGTGTCTGAATGTATATGAAGGAATAGTAGCCCACTCTTCCTCAAAATACGAAACCAGAGAGGGTAGTAATGTTGCACGCTCGAGTCTGGAGTGAAGTCAGCGTTATAAGTAATCCAAAATGTGAAACTTCCTGGCAGATTAAAACTGTGTGCCCGACCGAGACTCAAACTCGGGACCTTTGCCTTTCGCGGGCAAGTGCTCTACCATCTGAGCTACCGAAGCACGACTCACGCCCTGTACTCACAGCTTTACTTCTGCCAGTATCTCGTCTCCTACCTTCCAAACTTTACAGAAGCTCTCCTGCGAAGAGTTCGAGTCTCGGTCGGGCACACAGTTTTAATCTGCCAGGAAGTTTCATATCAGCGCACACTCCGCTGCAGAGTGAAAATCTCATTCTGAATCCAAAATGTGTTCAGTTGGGTTCAGGTCGCAACTATGGGTAGGCCAGACAACATCAGAATGTTGCTGCCCACAAAACACTGGCTCGCAGCTGCTGTTTTACGACATGGTGCATTGTTATCCTGAACACAACAGTCATCGTCTCCGAACTGTTTCTCTACTGCTCACAGTACACAATGTTGTAAAATGTGTTCATATCTTTGCGAATTTTACTTTTTCTTAAGCACAGCAAATGAACACGCCGCCCCCACGAATAACACACACAAACACCGTAATACCACCTCCTCCATACTCCACTTCTGGCACGACACATATTGGCAGGTAACGTTCACCAGGCATTGGTCAAATCCAAACTCTTCCATTGGACTGCCACTGGGTAGAGCGAGATTTATCACTCCAAATCAATTGTTTCCAGTCATCCACCGTCCAGTAGCCAGAGAGGTCACAGTTCGTAGTAACTGATGGAAAGTCATCGAGTAAAACAGAAGTGATTTCTGGCGTTCCCCAAGGTAGAGTTATACGCCCTTTGCTATTCCTTATGTATATAAGCAATTTGACAGACAATCTGAGCAGCCGTCTTCGGTTGTTTGCAGATGACGCTGACGTTTATCAACTAATAAAATCGTCAGAAGATCAAACCTAGCTGCAAAACGATTTAGAAAAAATATCTGAATGGTGCGAAAAGTGCCAGTTGACCCCAAATAACGAAAAATGTGAGGTTCACACACATCCATGTCCGAGGCAGAATTATAACTTGCGACCGTAGCAGCAGCGCGGTTCCGGACTGAAACGCTTAGAACCGATCGGCCACAGCGGCCGGCTGAAAAGTGTGACGTCATCTACGTGAGTGCTAAAAGGAACTCGTTAAACTTCGGTTACACGATAAATTAGTCTAATCTAAAAGCCGTAAATTCAACTAAAAACCTAGGTATTACAATTGCGAACAACTTAACTTGGAAGGAACACATAGAAAATGTTGTGGGGAAGGCTAACTAAAAACTGTGTTTTATTGGCAGGACACTTAGAAAATGTAACAGGCCTACTAAGGAGACTGCCTACACTACGCTTGTCCGTCCTCTTTTAGAATACTGCTGCGCGGTGTGAGATCCTTACCAGATAGGACTGACGGAGTACATCGAAAAACTTCATAGAAAGGCAGCACGTTTTGTATTATAGCGAAATATGGGAGAAAGTGTCACCGAAATGATACAAGATTTGGCTGGACATCGTTAAAAGAAAGGCGTTTTTCGTTGTGATGGAATCTTCTCATGAAATTCCAATCACCAACTTTCTCCTCCGAATGCGAAAATATTTTGTTGACACCAGCCTACAAAGGGAGAAACGATCGCCACGAGAAAATAAGGGAAATCAGAGCTCGTAGTGAAAGATGTAGGTGTTCAATCTTTCCGCACGCTATATGAGATTGCAATAATGGAGAATTGTGAAGGTGGTTCGATGAACCCCTGCCAGTCACTTAAATGTGATTTGCAGAGTATCCATGTAGATGTAGATGTAGATTGGAATAATAGAGAATTGTGAAGGTGGTTCTATGAACCTTCTGCCAGGCACTTAAATGTGATTTGCATAGTATCCATGTAGATGTAGATGTAGATGTAGATGTAGTAGCGTCGTCTTTTTACACCACCTCAGGGGTTGCTTATCACTGACTACAGAAACGCACGTCTAATGAGGAACTACTCGATCGTTGCACCCTATACTTTTCGAGTCCCTGCGCACATTCATTGAGCTAGCTGTACTGCCAGCAGAACTTTGTAGATCACGAGTGATATCTTCCGCTGATTTCACGCGATTTATTACAACCACCCACCGTAATACTCAACGCGCTCTGTCCGTCAGCACGTGGGGTCTGCCCGGTCTCGGTTTGGGTGTGGTTGTTCGCATTTCCACGTCACAAACACATAGCCAACAGGCGACCTGGGCAGCTCTAGAAGAGTTTTAAATATCCGTAATGGTTTAGTTAATCAGGTGACATCCAGGGACTAGTCCACATTCCGGATCACCGGACCGACCCATTCTGGTGTTATTTGTGCTCTACTGACAACGCAATAACCCCCGCCCTCTCCTTTTATACTGGCAGATCTGCCTCTCGCAACATTGATGGCCCAGTCCACCAGCCACAGTCAAAAAGCCAGAAAACTGAGGTCTCGTGATCACTATTAAAAGTAAACCGCGTTTAAAATGTCTCTGCAGTGCACCAACCATAATCGCCGATCAGCAAACTGTTGCCTGCCGACCGTGCATTTGACGGCGGTTAACTCCGTGTGTTGCAATGGAAGGCACCCTGGAGATGCAAAGATGTTAACAGAGATACGAATTTGCAAATGGTCGCCTGTATGTATGCGTTTTCTAGGCAATCGCTGGTGAGTGACGTAATTTTCACACGCCCTCATTTTCACCGACAAGCAGAAATTTTGAGGAGATTGGATAATTTATGTTATGTCGTCTGTCTCAGTTGCATTGATATAAGACTTAGGGACCAATCACCTCAACAGTTTGGTCCCATAAGACCTTAACACAAATTTCCAAACCCACAGTTACGCAATAAATGAACATTACACTACGCCAAACTAATCATCATCCGACTCAATCATCATTCAAAGAAAAAACGTAATATGTGCATTGATCATATATGCATAAAAATCGTAGCTAAAGGTGTTATACGCTATGGACAACACACAAACCCGTGCCCAAGGGAGGACTCGAACCTCCGATGGGGCGAGCCGCAACGACCGTGACAAGGCACCCGTGACCGCGCGGCTACCCCTCGCGGCTCTGGGTTTGTTACCAAAGTTGTAATAACACATTTATATAACACTTTTAGCTACGATTTTTATGCATATATGATCAATGCACAAAGCACGTTTTCTCTCTGCATGCGGCATTCTCGCCATGAATGAAGACTGCGTCGGATGATGATCAGTTTGGCGGGGTGTAGTGTTTGTTTATTGCGTAAGTGGGGTTTGGAATTTTTCCAAATTTGTGGTAAGGTCTTATGGGACCAAACTGCTGAGGTGATCGGTCCTAAGCCTACACACTACTTAATCTAACTTAACACCAATTTCCAAAATTAAAATTGCAAAGTACATGTCGTGAAATAATGTATATATACAGTATGCATGTCCAAAACAAAAGAACACCAAGCTTTTAGAAGTACGTGATGGATATATTTCTAGAATTGGTCGGTGCGAATGTATCAGTTCTTGAAACTAAAAGAACTGGCGCCTGGAGTATAAAAGAAGAAACGTGCAGTGTCTCATTTCGGTAATTACTTTTTTTTTCATTCAGTTAGAATAGCTATGTCATGAAATTCGTCAAATACATGAAACAAACACATCTAACAGTAATTTTTTTGAAAAATTCGCTGCTTCTTATTTATAACTGTACACTATATACGAAAATCCAGTTTTCATTGCAAACAAAAATTCTTAGTTACCGATCTTTTATAAAAGATTGTTAATCAAGGTTTTATGATTTAAAAAACTACCAATTAAATTCCATATTTTTGTATTTTACACTTCACGTAAATGCTCTTAGATCATACAACTCTGTTTAAAAGTTGAATCCACCCGGAATCGATGCTTTATTTTTACAACACCAAAAAATATATTTACTTAAGTAAATAGAACAATAAAGAGAAAAATTTGCAATACGTTTAGTTACAATTTTTTTCGTTGGAAATTTTCTTCCGTATATTTTTATCTTTGTTCTTTTTGTTTTTGTGATTCGAGTCCGTTTTGATTGTGTTTTGGCTGCTTTTTAGTTCCGTACCTCAATCGGTGAAACGAGAACCGGTCTAGGATCATTTTTTTGTCTGTCTGTCTATCCGACTCTTAAAACCCCATTTTCTCAGTAAGAGGTAGATGTATCAAGTTGAAATTTATGCCACTTTCTAAGGTTACAGTCCCTTGTAGGTGTAAAAAAATAAAGCTTCGAAGTCAACCCAGTCGAAAGATACGACCGCTTATGTCACATATTTTGATATTCGTAAACTCACTCCTCAAAAACTATCGGGTTGTTGTCGTTGCCCTACAATCGTTGAATTTGGAAAGAAGCAAGAGTTCACAGTACAATCAAAGGAAAAAATCCGAAAACTGTTAATCTGTAATTATATCACCCGAAATGTTTTGGTCATTTGTTAACAGACTGTCCGTCTATAAGGATTTATATCACATCAAAAATATTTCTTTTATATTTTGTTATCCTATCGCAAACTTGAAATTAGAACATTCTTCCCAGGGGAACCGAATGTAAGCCGTTCCCGTTTAGTATGACAAACAGGTTCCACGTGTTGTCTGTGGCTGACAATGTCCTTCAGCCAGATGCAGCCCCTTGTCCCTTTTATGAGAAAACCTGTCAGTCTGCAAGATCCGGGGAGTCACAGAGGGTTGGATTATTGGTAGTTGGGAGGTCCAGTGTTAGGTGCGTAATGTGGTCCCTTAGGGACATGGTTACCATATAGGCGAAGAAAGCCAATATACACTCCGTATGAATACCGGGTGAAGTCATTTCAGAAGAGGAAGGGGAACTTCCAGATGCCATGAAAACCACAAGCTGCAGGTGGTGGCTCATGTCAGTACCAATGATGTGTGTCGCTTTGGTTTCGAGTGGCTATCAGAAGCGGTAAAGGCTGCCAGTCTTGCCTGCGAGATGAAAGCGGAGCTCACCATTTGCACCATAGTCGACAGGACTGTTTGCGGACCTCCAGTAGGGAGCCGAGAGGAGAGCCTGAATCAGAGGCTCAGACGGTTCAGTGACCCTGAAGGCTGCAGATTCATCGATTTGCGACATAGGGTGGTGGGATTTCGGGTTCCCCTAAACAGGTCAGGAGTCCATTACACGGAGGGCGCTACACGGGTAGCGTTGACGGAGCGACTTTTAGTTTAGAGGGTCTCGGCGAAACGCCGAAATGGCTTCAATGTCAACGTAGATCAAACACAGGAAGAACGTGGATCTAGGAACCATCGGAATAACAGTTGTAAATTGTAGCTGTGTTGTTAAAGTATCAGAGATCCAAGCGCTAATAGAAATAACTAATGCTCAAATCGTCATAGGCACTGAAAGGTGGCTAAAGCCGGAAATAAGTTCAGCCGAAATTTTTGCGAAAGACCTAACGATGTTCAGAAAGGATAGGCTAAATACAGTTGGTGGTGGCGTGTTTGTTGCTGTTAGAAGCAATTTATCTTGTAGCGAAATTGAAGTCGATAGTTCCTGTGAGCTAGTATGGATACAAATGATTCTTAGCAACCGGAATAAAATAATAACTGGAGCCTTTTACCGAAATCCCAACTCAGATGACACAGGATCAAAGAAAACTTGACTCTAATTTCAAACACGTCCCCGACTCACACAGCTATAGTTGCTGGTGACTTCAATTTACCCTCTATATGTTGGTGAAAATACATGCTTAAAGCCGGAGGTACGCGTAAAATGTCACGTGAAATTGTGCCAAGGTAGTGTTAAAGTACCTCTGTTGTTCCTCACCTATATAAACGATTTAGGTGGCAACTTGAGCAGCCGTCTTATGTTGTTTGCAGACAATGCTGTCATTCACCGTCGTATAAAGTCATCAGATGATCAAATGAAACTGCAAAACAATTTAGGTAGTACGGTGCAAAAATTGGCAATTGACCCTAAATAGCCGGCCGGAGTAGCCGAGCGGTTCTAGGCGCTACAGTTTGGAGCCGCGCGACCGCCACGGTCACAGGTTCGAATCCTGCCTCGGGCATGTATGTGTGTGATGTCCTTAGGTTAGTTAGGTTTAACTAGTTCTAAGTTCTAGGGGACTCATGACCTCAGATGTTAAGTCCCATAGTGCTCAGAACCATTGACCATAAATAAGGAAAAATGTGAGGTCATCCACATGAGTGCTAAAAAGAATCCGTTAAACTTCGGTTTCACGAAAAAGCAATCAAATCTAAAGGCCATAAATCCAAATAAATACCTAGGAATTACAATCAAGAACAACGTAAACTGGAAAGCACACATATAAAATGTTATGTGGAAAGCGAACCAAAGACTGCGTTTTATTGGCAGAACTCTTAGGAGATGCAACAGATCTACTAAGGAGACTGCCTACACTACGTTTGTCCCTTCTCTTTCAGAGTACTGCTGCGTGGTGTTGGATACTTATCAGATAAGATTAACGGAGTACATCGAGAAAGTTTAGAGAAGGTAAGCACGTTTTGTGTTATCGAGGAATAGGGGAGAGAGTGTCACGGACATGATACAGGATTTGTGGTGGACATAATTTTAACGCGAAGGCGTTTTTCGTTGTGGCGAGATCTTCTGACGACATTTCAATCACCAACTTTCTCCACCGAATGTGAAAATATTTTGTTGACGCCGACCTACAAAGCGAGAAACGTTCATCACAATAAAATAAGGGAAATAAGAGATCGCGCGGAAAGATATAGTGTTCGTTTTCTCCGAGCGCTGTTCTAGAACGGAATAAGAGAGAACTGTTGCGATGACATTTAAGTGTGATTTAGAGTGTAGCCATATAGGTGTAGGTTCTCGAAAGTCTTGGAATCTTGGGGACCGATATATTGCCAGTGCCAACGTCGATAACAGGCGGAACTCATCTAGATTCTCGATTCCCGGAATGGAGGTTAGTTAGGTTAGTGTTTTTTGAACGTCCCGTCGACAACGAGGTCATTAGAGACGGAGCACAAGCTCGGGTTAGGGAAGGATGGGAAAGGAAATCGGCCGTGCCCTTTCAAAGGAACCATCCCGGCATTTGCCTGAAACGATTTAGGGAAATCACGGAAAACCTAAATCAGGATGGCTGGAGACGGGATTGCACCGTCGTCCTCCCGAATGCGAGTCAAGTGTGCTAACCACTGCGCCACCTCGCTCGGTCCCCGGAATGGATGTACTGTCTGTGCAGGTACCAAAGTTTGTACAGAACCCGCAGTGCGGAAGTCCTACTCGCACCTGGATAATTATTTTCGATACGTCTACTTGAGATTTACTTGAGTTTTTTAAAGTCGTCTAGACGTATTTGAATGGCTCAGTGTTTTAGAACTTGTTTTGCTACGATCAGTATTAACAAGAAAGCTACATTAACATGCACAAAGGAAAAATTAAATCAACGTAGTAAATACGCTACCACAGATGCACAGTCTTGTGGAAATATATCTACCTTATTTTAGCATATTAACCATGGGCAGAGAACTCAGAGGTCCATTTTCTCTAGAATTCTTGAGAGGTGCACCGAATTGCTTTGGCAGTAGTATATTTGAGTTTTGAGCGTCGCGTACGATAAACATAAAAAAATTTAAAAATCCAATTGTTGTGTGGTCCGCTTATTAGAGAAAAACAGGCAATGTGGTCACTAATGGCGGTACATTTAATTCTACTTCTTATACGTTTGAGCCATAAATTAATAAACTTTCCAGGTTCATCATATATATAGGGTACGGTGTACGGTGCCTTGAATCTGTCACAAGAAATCTAAACTGTCCGCCATCTTAATACTGTATGCTTATAAAACACTAGTCATCTCGAGAAAAGGTAAAATATAACTGCGGTCAACTCCCTCGCTTAAGTTTGATTGAGGTCGGTGCACCAGAATTTTGCGTTGGACAGTGTTAAATGACCATTTTACCGCACTTAACGTTTAATCGTAGTTGGTGCTGTTTGTCGTTCCGGATAATTTTGATCAGATAGGGTAAGTATATAAAGCCATTTATGTACCATGTAACGCAATTTGGCTAAACTGACTTGGAAAGTGCCTTGTGCGTACACGTAAACTTACATCTGCGTCCGTACTGGCCAGTCAGAGACAGTGTATTGTTATTATACTATTTACTCCCTTCCGTTAGACTATTAACAAGGGGGAAATGATTATATGCATCTGTATGTATCCTTCTGAACTCTTCGTATCATGACTGTATTATCGTTATACAAAGTACATTTGAGAAGAAACACTTATTGTCCTACATTCAGTCACTGAACGAATGCCGAAATTGCAGATGTTGTGAGGAGTGATCGAGGAACAGAACAAAATTAAAGTCACTGAACGGTGGAAATGCATCTAGGCTGGATGATATAGCTAGGAGATTCTAGAGAGGTTATGTGAAAGAAATTATTAACTGAACAGAAGCAGCTTGTCGATGGTTACTGGAGCAAGGTAGGGTATCAAGCGATTGGAGAAGAACTGCAGGTCATTCCTGGTTTCAGGCAAGGTGGTCTGACATACACTCCTGGAAATGGAAAAAAGAACACATTGACACCGGTGTGTCAGACCCACCATACTTGCTCCGGACACTGCGAGAGGGCTGTATAAGCAATGATCACACTCACGACACAGCGGATACACCAGGAACCGCGGTGTTGGCCGTCGAATGGCGCTAGCTGCGCAGCATTTGTGCACCGCCGCCGTCAGTGTCAGCCAGTTTGCCGTGGCAAACGGAGCTCCATCGCAGTCTTCAACACTGGTAGCATGCCGCAACAGCGTGGACGTGAACCGTATGTGCAGTTGACGGACTTTGAGCGAGGGCGTATAGTCGGCATGTGGGAGGCCTGGTGGACGTACCGCCGAATTGCTCAACACGTGGGGCGTGAGGTCTCCACAGTACATCGATGTTGTCGCCAGTGGTCGGCGGAAGGTGCACGTGCCCGTCGACCTGGGACCGGACCGCAGCGACGCACGGATGCACGCCAAGACCGTAGGATCCTACGCAGTGCCGTAGGGGACCGCACCGCCACTTCCCAGCAAATTAGGGACACTGTTGCTCCTGGGGTATCGGCGAAGGACCATTCGCAACCGTCTCCATGAAGCTGGGCTACGGTCCCGCACACCGTTATACCGTCTTCCGCTCACGCCCCAACATCGTGCAGCCCGCCTCCAGTGGTGTCGCGACAGGCGTGAATGGAGGGACGAATGGAGACGTGTCGTCTTCAGCGATGAGAGTCGCTTCTGCCTTGGTATCAATGACGGTCGTATGCGTGTTTGGCGCCGTGCAGGTGAGCGCCACAATCAGGACTGCATACGACCGAGGCACACAGGGCCGACACCCGGCATCATGGTGTGGGGAGCGATCTCCTACACTGGCCGTACACCTCTGGTGATCGTCGAGGGGACACTGAATAGTGCACGGTACATCCAAACCGTCATCGAACCCATCGTTCTACCATTCCTAGACCTGCAAGGGAACTTGCTGTTCCAACAGGACAATGCACGTCCGCATGTATCCCGTGCCACCCAACGTGCTCTAGAAGGTGTAAGTCAACTACCCTGGGCAGCAAGATCTCCGGATCTGTCCCCCATTGCGCATGTTTGGGACTGGATGAAGCGTCGTCTCACGCGGTCTGCACGTCCAGCACGAACACTGGTCCAACTGAGGCGCCAGGTGGAAATGGCATGGCAAGCCGTTCCACAGGACTACATCCAGCATCTCTACGATCGTCTCCATGGGAGAATAGCAGCCTGCATTGCTGCGAAAGGTGGATATACACTGTACTAGTACCGACATTGTGCATGCTGTGTTACCTGTGTCTATGTGCCTGTGGTTCTGTCAGTGTGATCATGTGATGTATCTGACCCCAGGAATGTGTCAATAAAGTTTCCCCTTACTGGGACAATGAATTCACGGTGTTCTTATTTCAATTTCCAGGAGTGTATGAACACAATTATAGGCCTTCATCGCTGACGTCATACTGTTTTAGAATTATGGAGCCTGTGTTACGTTAAATCACTGTGACCTCTTTTGGAGCACGAAAATCTCGTATTCAAAAATCAAAAAAAGATTCTGTAAACAGAGATTTTGCAAAACTCAGCTCCCTCTATTCTCCATGAGATGCAGGGAGCGCAGTTAAGGGCGCCCGGCCTGACTTCCGGAAGGCGTTCGACAAACTCCCGCACTGTCGTTTGATGAACAAAATACCAGCTCATCGAGTATTGGGCCAGATTTGTGACTGAAGTCATCACTTCCCAGCAGATAGAACTCAACTCCTATTTCGCATGAACAGACGAAGAGACCTGTTATTTTTCGAGTACAGTATTGGTTATAAATTAGTGGAAACAGTAATAACCGTAATATACCTAGAAATGATAGGATCAACCTCAAGTGGAATTCCAACGTACAACAAATTGTAGGAAAACCAAGTGCCAGGCTGAGATTTATTACAATATTCTGAAGGAAATGTAATTCACCCTCAAAACAAGTGGCTTACAAAACAGTCGTTGAATTGATTCTTGAGTCTTGCTCGTCAGTCTAGGACACTTATCGGTTTGGATTAATACAAGAGACAGAGGATATCCACGAAGAGTTGAAGGTTGTGTTAGAAAAATGTTCAAATGTGTATGAATTTCTAAGGGACCAAACTGCTTAGGTCATCGGTCCCTAGACTTACACACTACTTAAACTAACTTATGCCAAGAACAACACACACACCCAAGCCCGAGGGAGGGCTCGAACCTCTGGCAGTCCGTGACATGACGCCTTAAACCGCGCGGCCACTCCGCGCGGCCCTTGCGTTAGATTATCTAATAGTAAGCAAGAGAGAATTACGGATAATATCAACGAACTGCAGTGGCAGGCCCTACAGGAGAGGCGTTGTTCATCACGCAGGGAATTACTATTGAAATTTCGAGAACGTACGTTCGAAGAAGAGTCGTGTAATATATTACTTCCTCCTAAATAAGTCTCGCGATATGACCACGATAAAGAAAAAAAAAAGATGAATTAGAGCTCTATGCAAAGGTTTACTCACAGTCGTTATTCTGCACGACTCGTGAAGCTAACGTCTTAGACTTCCTAGCAACAAACAGACTTGAACTAGATCGACTCAGTTAACGTAGAGGATCACAAGGTTGTGACAGCAACGAAGATTATGGGAACTGCAATGAATGGTAAGAAAGGTAGGAAAATATTTTTTTGCTTAGCAAGAGAGACAGGATACAAACTGCAGAGTATCTGAGTGATCAACATCAAATATCTACTGCTGAGGACGAAGATGTGGAGCACAAATGTAAAAAAAAAAAATTTAGAGCATCGTTCACAGTGCTTTAGACAGGTAAGTTCTGAGCAGCATCTTAAAGAATAGGTAAGACTCACCGTGGTTTCATAGCCGTGTTAGGTAACTGCTACGTAAGCAAAGAGAGCTTCAAAAATGGTTCAAATGGCTCTGAGCACTATGGGACTTAACTGCTGTGGTTATCAGTCCCCTAGAACTTAGAACTACTTAAACCTAACTAACCTAAGGACATCACACACATCCATGCCCCAGGCAGGATTCGAACCTGCGACCGTAGCAGTCGCACGGTTCCGGACTGCGTGCCTAGAAAAGAGAGCTCCATCACAGATTCAAGCGAAGTCCAAACCTTGATGACAAACAAAAGCTGAACAACGCGGAAATGAGGGTAAGGAGACAAATGAAATAAGCGTCCAATAACTTCAAAAGTAGTTTTGTCAACCGACCTGATTAAAAACCCTAAGAGGTTTTCGTCTTGCATAAAATCAGTAAGCGGTGCGAAATCATCTATTCAGTCGTTCAGTGACCATACTGGTACCAAAACGAAAGATAACAGACAGAAGGCTGAAACAGTGAATCCGGTATTCCGAAATTGTTTCTCTTGTGAAGATCGTAGTACGGTCCCTCGTTTCAATCATCGTACGAACGTCGAAGTGGCAGACATTGAGAAAACCTGTCACAAAATAGAAAAACAACTACAATCGCTTAGTAGTGGAGAGATATCAGGACCAGATGACACATGTGTGAGATTCTATAATGATTATGAGAAATAACTTGCTCCCCTTCTTGCAGCAGTTCATCGTAGTTCGCTGGAGCAACGAGGGGTAGCCAGTGACTGGAGAAAAGGGCACGTCATTCCCATTTTCAAGAGCGGTCATAGGGCAGGTGAATATATTTATAGACCTATATCGTTGCGGTCAGTCTGTTGTAGAATTATGGAACATGTTTCATACTCAAGAATTATGAAGTTTTTGGAGAACGAAAATCTCCGCCATATAAATCAATAGGGATCCAGCAGAGATGTTGTGAAACTCAGCTCGCTCTGTTTCTCCAGAGATCCATGGCGCTGTGGACGACAGCGCTCAGGTTATACGTTGCTCCTTGACTTCAGGAAGGCAGTATTTATAATAGTTGTAGTAGTTTTATACCTTTATATTTCTTGTGGTGTGCAGTTAGGCTGTTGTGAATGTTACTTGGCCTGTGTCCATTAGAGCACATGTGGTTAGATAGATTAAGTGAAATTCACAGACATATCCCTCACCAAGCGTGAAAGAGCTATTATCGGAGGGGGCAGGAGGTGCCTTTTCTTCAAAAATCTATTTAACAGAAGCGTACCTAGAATTGCAAGAGATCACGTGCCAATGTTTCAGACACTCAGCCTTCCTCATAAGCTTATAGTAGTGAACTCGTTAAATTAGGACCTTCGTGTTCAACCGACAAACACAAAAATGTGGGGGCTCTGTTTCGGCTACCCCTAGGGACTCATTCAGGATCCAACAACTGGAAGCCTCCTATTTTCAAATGAAGAGGACTAGTCTAGAAGTCTAGATACAAGAAAGTACGAACAAGAATTTAGTCTTCTCATTGAGACACACAGTATCATTAAACATAGGCCTGATCCTGTTAGTAAATATAGCGCGTGATCAGTCCCTATTCCCTCTAGCTTCTGCCCTCCAGGCACTGTGGAATGACAATCTTGAAGCACTTTCCTCGGTGCTACATATTGTGACTCAACCACGGCAAAGGTATTAAAATGTAGTAAAAGCATCTAAATGGAAGAGTGCACTGCCAGAAGTACCGGGTGCTCAAAAAGTCAGTATAAATTTGACATCTTAATAAACCACGGAATAATGTAGATAGAGAGGTAAAAATTTACACACATGCTTGGAATGACATGGGGTTTTATTAGAAAAAAAACACCCCATATTGCTAGCCTCGTGAAAGATCTCTTGCGCGTGTCGTTTGGTAATGATCGTGTGCTCAGCCGCCACTTTCATCGTGTTTGGCCTCAGTCCGTGCAATTATTGGCTTTGGGGTTACCTGAAGTCGCAAAGTGTATCGTGATCGACCGACATTTCTAGGGATGCTGAAAGACAACATCCGACACCAATGCCTCACCATAACTCCGGACATGCTTTACAGTGCTGTTCACAACGTTATTCCTCGAGTACAGCTATTGTTGAGGAATGATGGTGGACGTATTGAGCACTTCCTGTAAAGAACATCTTCTTTGCTTTGTCTTACTTTGTTATGTTAATTATTGCTATTCTGATCAGATGAAGCGCCATCTGTCGGACATTTTTTGAGCGTTTGTATTTTTTTGGTTCTAATAAAACCCCATGTCATTCCAAGCATGTTTGTCAATTTGTACCTCTCTATCTACATTATTCCGTGGTTTATTGAGTTTTCAAATTTATACTGACTTTTTGATCACCCGATATATACGCGTTGTTACTGACCGTAAGCCCCACGAGAAAGTATACAGTTAGATTGTGCGGGACGATGCATCTACAAGATATGGCTCAAGTACTCAAACGCAGTTGGCATGCATTCCACAAAACTCGAAAGCACAGTCTGGGCGCTGTGAAATAATATGGAAATCGGAGGGCTGCCTCCGCGCATAGTTATGGAAAATGGTCCACAATATATTCTTCGACGATTTCAGAAACCGATATTATATCGTGTGGAATAGGATAAACCACAGCAGCGCTTAGAGCCGAAGAGCGGATCACTAGGACCCGGTCGGTGACCTGCGTATTCAGCACCCCAGCAGAAGTCGCCGCTGTGGTGCCGTCATACTTTCGCGTACTTACGGTCTGGGAGTGCAACAGCCTACAGGAAGCTTTAGTGGTTTGGCCGACTACCACACTACAACAGACGGACCACGGTCACCGACGCTATTTCAGATCTTTCCGAGTGAGACTCACAGCCGTGAAGCCGACGCTGCACGTATGACGCTCCCTTCTCCGCAACCACCGGAGTCCGAACCACTGTACACTACCTGACCGCCCAGGCGCAGATTACAAACTCTCCGCCGCCGTCGAGGCACAAACGGACGCCCTCCTAGCCCCGTGCCGCCGATGTCTGCCGCCGCTTGATCCAGCAGTGGAGCCAGTGGTTTAGGGTCATCTCCGTGGGCAGCCCTGTCTGCCGCCGCTTGATCCAGCAGTGGAGCCAGTGGTTTAGGGTCATCTCCGTGGGCAGCCCTGTCTGCCGCCGCTTGATCCAGCAGTGAAGCCAGTGGTTTAGGGTCATCTCCGTGGGCAGCCCTGTCTGCCGCCGCTTGATCCAGCAGTGGAGCCAGTGGTTTAGGGTCATCTCCGTGGGCAGCCCTGTCTGCCGCCGCTTGATCCAGCAGTGGAGCCAGTGGTTTAGGGTCATCTCCGTGGGCAGCCCTGTCTGCCGCCGCTTGATCCAGCAGTGGAGCCAGTGGTTTAGGGTTCACCTCCGTGGGCAGCCCTGCCTACCGTCGCGCCACCGGTACTCCCGGGTCACAGCGTAGAAGATTGTCGCTGCCTGCCGCGGTCGTCACATGTCCGCGATGGATTGTGGCCGCCTTTTCGACACTGCCGGGGTGTCGCCCGAATGACTGTCCAGTTTAAGGGATTAATAAAAAGCTTTTCATGTTCACCACCTGTTTCTCCACAGCGGTCTACAACGTCACTCCGAAGCTTTCTAATAATCCACAACACTGCAGTTTGGACTCAAGCCGATGCTGACACACAAGGCTGCACCCACCAACCAGTAGCTATCTTCGCAGCCCTGGTCCGCTACGCAGGATTTTGTAGCGTACAGAGTTCGACCCACAGGCGAATGAACGAACGGAAAACTTCGCACAGACGTTAAAGAGAAAAAAAATAATTTTCTCTAATGGGAATGCCATTAAGCCGATTCGTCAGTGCCGGCAGGTCTCACTTGGCCCAGGTGCTCCATCGACCCCAACCGCGGCTGCTTCGTCACATGCTGCAGCCAACACATTAGGTTGCTTCTAAGTAGCATGCGGCACGCTTCCTGGAATGAGCGTTTTTACATCATGTCAGCAGTAATCAGACTGCGCCGTCATTTCAGTTACATGTTCTTTTAATCATTCCTATGACCTTTGTCGAAATGATGCAAAACGCGCCAGTATACAATCTACGTGTATACTACATATTTTTTTGAGTATAGCTACATAAAACTGCCATTTACAGGTTACTAAATAGTACACTTGCATAAATTTAATAAGACTGAATAAATGAGTCTCTAAAGTATTGTTTTGTAAATAAAAAACGCCTCCTCTTTCTGCACTGTTCTTTATTTCTTTCAGATGAGTTTCTCCTTTTTTTCACTTTACGGGATCATCAGTAGGATAGTTCTTACCCGCCATGTTAGACGAGAGCGCTAATGTGCTGCTTCCGCCCATCGGATTACCGACGAAGCCCGGTGTGCTGGCGAGCCTGGATGTGATTTTTAGGCAGATGGTAGATTTCCACATCCCACTAGGTGAATTCTGTGCTGGTCTTCACGTCCCGCCTCATTTACACGACTCGCAGACATCTCCACACGTTCGCACTATTCCATGGCTTACACTAGACGCAGACAACTGGGGTACAGTCCGCAGCTCGTGGTCGCGCGGTAGCGTTCTCGCTTCCCGCACCCAGGTTCCTAAGTTCGAATCCCGGCGGGGTCAGGGATTTTCCCTGCTTCGTGATGACTGCGTGTTGTGTGAAGTACTTAGGTTAGTAAGGTTTAAGTAGTTCTACGTTCTTGGGGACTGATGATCATAGATGTTAAGTCCCATAGTGCTCAGAGCCATTTTTGAAGCTGGGGTACATTAATTCCGTCGCGGGGGGTACGGGATGGTGACAGGAAGGGCATCCAATCGCCCCTTAACATTAACCTTGCCAAATCCGACCCTAACCATGCCGACCCTGCGAAACCGCGGGATAAAGGCACAAGCAAAAGAAGAAGAAGTAGGGTAGTTCTTCGTGATTTTAGTTGGCATCTGCGTTTCTTCTCGTCTGGTCACATGCTGGAGATCGCACTACAACTCTATTTACGAAACATAAGCACGTTTCTATGTTCTGAACTTTTTTCTTCCTACCTTTCATCTTGTTTGTTCTTATTGTTGTGATGCACTGTCATCTTCTGTCACTAAAAATAGATACTTGATCGAAAACTGTGCTTTCCTGACCATCCCACTGATGATGCCTTAAAGTGAATAAAGGTGAAACGCGTGTGGGAGAAATAAAATACTCTGCAGCAGGAGATGGAGCTTTTTATTTACAAAAAAAAAAAAAAAAAATATTTCTGTGCTTGCTGCGGTGGATTTCCACGAAAACGAACTCGTTAGTCCCTAATGTTTCACGTTATTGAGGAAATAATGAAATATATTTATGGCATCATATTAAAATCATTTCATAGCTACTCAGAGATTTTATAATGAGTACAGGCCATTAATGATGATTAATGGCCTGAACTACTCATTATAAAATGTATCGAAGCTGTGAACGTCACTGTTCCTCTTCAATTTTGGTGGATTATTTATGACTAATTTTATTAGCAAATATACATACTGCGAAGAACGGATAACTTCTTGTTTCTAATTATGATTCGATGAGTCACCCAAGAAAATTATGCCAGAAAACATTAACATGTGTTAATATACAGAAAATATTAAAATATTGATTTGTTTGCTTCCTAAAGTAGCAATTACAAGAAAAGCAAAACTGTCTATACTTTACTGTTTGAACAGCCCAGTAATACACTGAAGAGCCAAAGAAACTGTCAATCTGCCTAATATCGTGTAGGGTCCCGCAAGCACGAAGAAGTGCCGCAACACGACGTGCCATAGTCTTAACTAATGTATGAAGTAGTGCTGGAGCGAATTGGCACTACGAATCCTGCAGGGCTTTCCATAAATCAGTAAGAGGACGAGGGGTTCGAGATCTCTTCTGAACAAAACGCTGCGAGGCATCCCAGATGTGTTTAATAATGTTCATGTCTGGGGAGTTTGGTGGCCAGGGGAAGTGTTCAAACTCAGGAGAGTGTTTATGGAGCCACTATGTAGCAATTCTCGACGTGTGGGGTGTCGCATTGACCTGCTGGAATTGCCCATGTCCGTCGGAGTGGTCGGCCGAAGTGGCCGAGCGGTTTTAGGAGCTACAGTCTGGAACCGCGCGACAGCTACGGTCGAAGGTTCGAATCCTGCCCCGGGCATGGATGTGTGTGTTGTTCTTAGGTTAGTTAGGTATAAGTAGTTCTAAGTTCTAGGGGAGTGGTGACCTCAGAAGTTAATTCCCATAGTGCTCAGAGCCATTTGAACCATTTGTACTGTCGGAGTGCACAGTGGACATGAATGCATGCAAGTGATCATACAGGATGGTCACGTACGTGTCGCCTGTCAGAGTCCTCTGTAGACATATCAGGTGTCCCGATTCACTCCAACTGCACAAGACCCACATCATTATAGAGCCTCCACCAGTTTAAACAGAGCCCTGCTGATATGCGGGGTCCATGGATTCATGAGATTTCCTCCATACCCTTACACGTCCATCCGCTTGATGCAATCTGAATCGAGACTCGTCCAACCAGACAACATGTTTCCAGTTATCAACAGTCCATTGTCGGTGTTGACGGGCCCAAGCAAGGCGTAAGGCTTTGTGTCGCGCAGTCATCATGGGTACTCGAGTGGCCCTTTGTCTCTGAAAGCCCATATCGATGATGTTTCGTCGAATAGTTCGCACGCTGACACTTGTTGATGGCCCAGCACTGAAATCTGCAGCAATTTGCGGAAGGGTTGCACTTCTGTCACTTTGAACGATTCTCTTCAGTCGTCGTTGGTCCCGTTCTTGCAGGATCTTTTTCCTGCCGCAGGGATGTCGGAAATATGATGTTTTACCTGATTCCTGATATTCACGGCACACTCGTGAAATGATCTTACGGAAAATTCCCCACATTATCGCTACCCCGGAGATGCTGTGTCCCTTCGCTCGTGCGCCGATTATAACGCCACGTGTAGGCTCACTTAAATATTGATACCCTACCATAGCAGCAGTAGTAGCCGATCTAACAACTGCGCCAGAGACTTATTGTTTTATTTGGGCGTTGCAGACCGCAGCGCCGTATTCTGCCTGTTTTCATATCTCTGTATTTGAGTACGCATGCCTATACCAGTTTCTTTGGCGGTTCAGTTTAGATTTCTGTTAGTTCAAATTTTCAGCAATATGTGCACCCAAAACTTTATAACATTCTACACTATTTACTAATTGTTCGTGTAATTCAGCTTTTTTTGCACAGAAATGAATGTACTGTGTTTTGTCTTTAAATTTAGGAAGAGTCCATTTCATAGAAATACTTAATATTCTTTGAAAAACATTGTTAGCAATCCTTCTGATAATTTCTCTCTAACAGGATTACTCATAGCATTTTTTTTCGTCTGGAGAAGCAGTAACTTTGCTTCATGTATGCTTAGCGTAAGGCCATCCACTTAGTACAAGGAATCGATAAAAAAATGAACTCTATGGGGCTCCCTTCCTGATTTCTCCCCAATCACTACAATTTTGTTTCGTACCGGCATTGTTGAAATTACTAAAAACGGCGTTTTGCTTTCTCTTTGATCAGCACAGTTGAAACTTTTTCTTTTAGAACTACCAATTCCATAACATTTCATAAAAGAGTATCATGATTCATACAGTCAGGCGCTTTGGACATACCATAGAAATATACCAGTTAGAGTTATTGTGCTAATAGAGGCATGTAGTGGAGAGTTCAGTGTGTCTGACTGCTAAGCAGAAGACCCAGATTTAACTGCCAGCAGCAAAGCTGTAAGTTAGTTAGTTACATGTTTCATGGATCATTTAAACGATTCTTTCATTGAATTGGCGTTGAACGAGTCAATTTACAGAATATGTATACATGGTTAGTGTTAACATTAATGACCATACTATTTTTTTAATTCTACTAATGCAATTACGGTTAAAATAAATGTTTCTTTTATAGACCACGGAATCCACTCAGCTTCGTTAGAAAAATTGGTGTTCTACTTGAATGAGAAGTAGCAGAACTAATTTTCTAAAAGCTGATGACAGTCGAGAGAGCGGTTTGCTGGCCACATGTATGTCCATGCAACAATCAATGACGCCTCTGGCAAAGGATGACACTGGGGCCGGTAAGTGTCGTGTGGTTGTCTGGGAGTGACCCGGAGCAGCTAATGTGATTTTAATGACTGGTGAATTTATGTTTAAATGGTATTCTCAGTAGGGCATTTCTTCTGGAATCCGAACTGTGATCTACTAAGTATGTTGTTTTTGATTAAATGTGACACAACTCTTGAGTAAAAAACTTTTAAGGCATATTTTGGAAAAAGATGTCAGTAAGGAAATTGGACGCAAGTTATTGAAATGCATCCTGTCATTTTCTTATAAAGACGTTTAGTAAAGGTTTAAAATGGAATATTTTAATCCGTCTGAAAAACATTCCCTCCGCTAGTCATGCAATAAACGTATTACTTATTCTGTCTGAAATTTCAACAACGCTACATGAGTTTTGCTTATGATACATTTTGTAATTCTATTAATTGCAATTAAGGATGTTGGTGCTCCTTCTAGTTGTTTAAAGTTTTGAACAATTACGTGTATTCGTTTGTTTCTTTAGCGTAACTATTTCCTATTACTTTTGCTGCTACACTTAGAAAAGGGTTATTAAAATAAACATTGTTAAATATCAGTCACAACATAGTTTAACTGTGATTGTTCCGCGTGCACTGAGAGGTGTCCTGTCACTCATGACACTTTTGACGTTTTGCTTATCAAAACTTTTATAAATCTACTAATTCAAATTAAAGATTTCGGTGTTATATATAGTTGCTTAAGGTTTTGCTTAATGACATTTTAATGTATTTGCTTGCTTTTTTAGCTGAACTATTTTATATTATTAAAAATCATGGTTGCACAGAGTTGTATACTCAGTTTTATTACACAACCTGTTTCAGTCGTTAACAGATCATCTTTAGGTGTACTATGAAATTATAATCAGATGTGAGATAACTCATAACTACAGTAAATTATCAAGGCACAAGCAAACATCTCCATTTAAATCTAAGGCAGAATGATATTTAACACCCAGTAATTCGTTGGCGAAGCATTAGATTTAATTGTCTAATGCTTCGCCACTGAAGTGCTCCGAAGGCTTCGTTCAGCACACATTGTTGAACATGGGGCTCTGTAGCAGACGACCTCTACATGTTCCCATGTTGATCCGAAGATATCCTCAGTTACGATTGTAGTGGCACGGTATCATCAAGACTGGACCGTGGATCGAACGAAAAGTGTCCCCTGGTCAGGTAAACCACGTTTATTACTTACATTTCTCTATTTAGAGCTAGCTGCCATTCATAACACAAGCTAAAAATTTTGTCTAAGTCACCTTGTATTCTCCTTCAGTCACCTTCTCGTACACCGCAGTATCACCAGCAAACAGCAGCAGATTTCTGCTTACATTGTAATCTAGGTCTTTTATGTATATGAAGTATAATAGTGCTCCTTTGTATTTTGAATGCTTCCTCGGCATTGTTTTAATTTCTTTATTAAACCACGATGAGTATTTTTCGTCCCCTTATTCGGCACATGCTTCCCCAGAGCATGATTTTGAGGCAGTTCAACTTTTGCCCATAATTCCTCTATGTCCATCGTACTAGAACTAAAAAATCTCCATTCGTTGCCTAAGTGGGATGCTAAAAACTGGTTATCTACCCTTTCTAGCAGGAAAAAACCACTCTCCTAGCCGTTTAGATTGATTTATCAACTTTGGTAATCATAGCCGCTATGATGACACCGTGGACACTAACCTCTGTCTTTATACCGATGCTGTTCGTAGCTACAAGGTCTAAAATATTTCCATTGCATGTGGACTGATGAACTAGCTGCCCAAGATAGTTTTCGGAATACGTATTCAAAAGTGCTTCGCAAGATTGTCTGTCTCTTCCCCCAGCCATGAATCCATGGAAGTTTCAGTCTACACTCAGTATGTTAAAGTAACCTCTAATTAATATTACATGATCTGAGTATTTCTCCGCTGTTGGCCGTAGATTTTTCTCAGAATGACTCTAAAACTATCACATCTGAATCGGTTGGCCAGTAAATACTTCCAACGAGCAACTTAATTTGATCTAGAACTGTTCCGACTATATGACATCACTGTCGCGCTTTAATTCGACCTCAATAGAGACAATACTTTTGTCAACTGCAATGAACACTCTCCCTTTTATGGCATCTAATCTGTCTTTTCGATATACTTTCCATGAATCTCTAAATATCGTGGATCTTTCTACTTCGGGTTTCAGCCAGCCATTGGTTTCGAGACTGATTTGGGGGCGAGAAATTTCCTGTAGGGCAGTAAATTATGGAACTTTGTGACGAATACTTCGACAATTTACTGATAAAATTTCGGCTATCAAAGTGTCTAGTCGGAACGTGGTCTGATTTCGCTATTCTGTGTCGTCTGGCGAGTGTTCATCAGAGCATCTCAAGCTACCTCCTACCCTAAAAAGCCGCCATGTTCACTTCACATGTACTGTGCTACCCAATAACTTCTTCCTTTGTGCAGTGCGCCCGTGACCTATCGAGGGGCGTCCTACAATTCCACACTCGATAACTCAGGTTCAGTATCTGTAGCCAAGATCGTCACAGAGTAGATACTCTCCACTCGGCTCCAAACTAAAGGAGCCCAATCAACACTCGGAACAACGCTGCAGATTCCGAGCTCTGCTTGCACCCTGCGCGCGAGGCCAGCAGCTTTCACAATTTACTCTACCGCCTATATAAATTGAGGGTGTACATATGTTTTGCGAATGCGCCTCTTCATGTCACATACTGACACACATTAGGTTACGTACAGTGACTGGTTTAGATGGCGGTTTGCGGCAAGAACTACTCACAATCCATATGTCACGCTTTTTCGGTCAGTCTTACGTCCATGCGGGCCCGACATGCTTTGGTACTTTCCATTGCAGATAGTTACTATGAACAAGCCCGCGCCTGGCTTAAGGGTATGGCTGGAATCCACTGCCGCAAATTTTCACTAAAACTACCTTACCTGGTGACGCTGCTACATCATTTTTCCCCGTGGGAAAGCCAGATGTCCGAGTCAATCTCTAACTGCCATTACGGACTCTTTAGCGCAATCTGATCTATTAAATGTCCCTTACAAGTGTTCATAATAACATATGTTATTTCATGGTACTCCAGGCATTTTGCCTCACCCACACACGCATGAATCCTACTGTTACAGCAGGCCGGGGTGGCCGAGCGGTTCTAGGCGCTACAGTCTGGAACCACGTGACCGCTACGGTCGCAGGTTCGAATCCTGCCTCGGGCTTGGATGTGTGTGATGTCCTTAGGTTAGTTAGGTTTAAGTAGTTGTAAGATCTAGGGGTCTGATGACCTCAGAAGTTAAGTCCCATAGTGCTCAGAGCCATTTGAACCTACTGTTACATTGTTAATTAAGCTATAAGCACCAAGAATTCTTTAGTTCCTTTCTCGTCTCACGCTCTCGGTATCCAGTCCACTGGGATTTGTACCACTGATGGTTCCTTTTACATGCTGCCTTTGCGAGTTTATGAGAATGAAAGCAACGCATAACAGGGCCAGGGCCGCTATGGCACTCGGTACAGTGGCACTGAGAAAGACTGTTACCCACTGCTGTCCTTCCCTGTAACACGTGACGTTTTGCATCAGCTGCTCGCCTGAGATGCGCGCCTCTTGCTCGGCGATGAATTGATCCATGTATTGTATTAGACCCAGCTCCAAAGTGTAATGCAGAAAGGTTGTATTTCGTTTGGGCAGAAATCCTAACGTTGCCTCTGACCAGTATAGCTGTGGCTATGTGGTGTTGAAGTGTGTGGCTCCTGAAATTGACGCTGGTAGATGACAAGTTGGTCCGAATACGTTTCATGTGACCCCATTAATCAGTATTCCACTTCCTTCGAGTTATATGCGTCTAGCATCCGTGAATCCACCCTGCTCATGGCAGCTTGCTACTTACCACCAGACTTTCGCAGGTGGAGTAAACTCTGTGCAAACCGACTCGCTCTACCAGCGTTTGAGTGTATCACTCAGGCAATATATCTCCTTCTGACTAGTCAAAAACAATTGCACTGCACATGTATTTGGATCGATGTGAATCGCCCTGGTTTGACACTTAGTTATCCTTCCTGTATTGCAATTTTAAAATTTTTACCTTGAGATTGCAGTGTACCTGCCTCTATCTGCCGAGGTTAGCCACATCCCCTGAATCCTCACTTCCTCGAACTTCCTCAACCCCCCTTCCCCCCCCCCCCTTCACTTTACTTGGTGTGGATGGATGGTATAGCACTAGAATTTCGCATGCTTCCCCGTTACTGGAAACCGAACCGGAATGTATACCCGTGGTAGGGCAGTTTTTTCTTCCATCGATGCCACGTGATAGTAAAACGGTAGGTTTTGCTTACTAGTTTTCATTACCAAACTTAACCCTGGTGGCAGTTATTTCTGGGCTTTGCATAATCCCAGCAAGTACTGGCCCAATGGTAGCAGATGAGTACTCAGCTGCCAGAATAAGGCGTGATGCAAATGTTTCTGCAGGCTCATCATTAAAGCCTGCAAATCACATGCACTCTCAGCTACTCCTTGCAAAAGTCTCGTCAACACAATGATTCACGACGTCTTCCGATGAGCATACTCCACCACCCTTTTGGCCAACTTACGAAGTAATCGCCTGTTGTTCAGGACTTACCCTCGCAAACTCCATATCTGTGTTGTGTGCCACGCCTCCATTGCTTTACTCTCCACTGCCAATTTCGTTACGGTTTCCACAATGCTGTTCAGTTCCTTAACATAGGTTTTGTCTGCAGTTCCAAACAGCGACTCCATAGTTTCCTCACCCAGGTTCAACCAGTCCCTCTTTCATCTCGCATGTTGTATAGTTTCCAACATTTGTCCCCTGCGTTCCTGTAGCATTCCATACGCCTGATGCAGTTTCCCATATTCCCCCACTACTTTGCTTTCTGCGCTCCGTTTAAGCCCATCAGATGTCTCCTCTAATCTCCTCACTTCATTCCGCATCTCAGTACTGACCTCAACGCTCGATGGTGACTCATCATCACCAGATCCTCCTGCCTCGAGTATAGTACTCCTCCGTCCAAACGCTGGACCTGTAAGACTTCCAGCCTGACGAGGATGACGAGATGCATCACTGCAAGATTCCCACTTTTGGTAACCTGATCTCAGGGATCATCATACTTCTTCCCTTTTCAAAAGACTGTTACCCCTAGTAGGCTCTGTAATACACATAAAACCAAACAACATAACTAATTTATAACAAAGCGGAATGGCCATTCACTACTAACCAACAGAAAAAATTACACATACTTCCTACTACTTCCTAGATTGCAACCCATATGCACCTCATTCTCTGGCCCAATTGCATGTTTCTGTTCCACCCATTTTCTGCTTCCCTTTTTTCCCTTGCAAAATAGAAAGAATTATGTATAGACAACATTAAACAGCCGCAGGTGCACAATTGTCATACTGGTGGCAACAGAATTTTAACATTGACAGGTGAGGTGGTTTCTACTACCTGATATAGCCATTGATACCTGCTGATGAATTTCGTGGTCTTCCCTGTCAATGTTTATGGGCTGGACTGCATCACCCATTGCCCCATTCTACACTGAGGCAAACTCGCCATTTGTCTGACCGCTTCCTTCTGCTTTTCCAAAATTCTTGTATTTGCCTTTTTCAGTCATTTCCATACATTCTGAACCGTTATTATGATATCGTGCATTGATTCCCCATATCTTCCCTTTCCTACCTTTATAAGGTAAAATGTAGATGGCATTTTCTGTCCGAGTATTATCTCCTATGGAGACAACCCAGTATTTGTGTGGACTTTTGAGTTGTAAGCGTAAATGGCATAACCCAGATATTCGTCCGAGTCCTGATGTGAATTTAAATAGTAACCTAGCATCTTACTGTGTACAAGCTCTGACCTCCAATTGGCCTTCGGATGATTGCGCACTCGCCCTCAACTTCTTTACGTTCAGCAACTGACAAAGTTCCTTCAATAGAGCAGACATAAAATTGGTGCCCTGGTTGGTTATTATCGTTTTGGGTACACCAAACTTCATAATCCGATTGTTCACCAATACTTACGCGACCATCATCGCCTGATGATTCGGCATGGCTACCATTTCTGCATACCTCGTAAAATGGCTTATTATTGTCAGAGCGATTCTCTTCCCTGCTGGTGTTCAACTGAACGGTCCCGTGATGTCAGTCCCCAACATGGAAAATGGGTTTCATGCTTCTGGCAGTATCTACAATTTTATCTGCTTCCCATTCAAATTGACCCTTTGCACATGCTTTATACAACTTTTCACATACCGATGTACTTCACTTCTCCTTCCCTTCCACCAGAACCTCTCTGACACTCTCGTATTAGTCGGCCTACATGCACATTGACAGGACAATACATGATAATGCATTTCCCTTAATACTTTCACCTTCAACTTTACTGGAGCCACTACTCATGGTCGTAACCTTGTTTCTCTGCACGGAAGACCATCATACGTGCTAAACTGTGGCTTTGTCTGGTACTGCTTAAATTACCATCACTGTCTCTACTGTCTGCCATCGGGTTTCCCTAAATGGCAGGTAGCACCGCATAACAGCCACGCTATGAGGGAAACAAACCAACAGCCAAACAGGCGAAGACATCAGGTAAACACGCCGAAGATTCCAGTCGATTAATAGGAACCTTTCCTTGCAGAGGTCGCCGCGACATATCCGGCCACGGATTCCTACGCCGGGTTTCTATTGGCTCCAGGTCACTATATAGGCCCGGCCGGTCGAAGGCAGACCAGTCTTCGTCCGCTGCTAGTGGCAACCGCTATAGCAGAGTCTCCGAGAAGATATCACCGAAGCCGCTATACTGCACCGCCGATCGCAGTACCAGCCGCCCGAGAGGAACCGCATCTCTGGCTAGATCGACGGACGTCTACATCTCTTGTACAGCCAGCTATTGTATTGTAGAAGAAGTTACTTTCAATAAACTGGTGGAGAATACCACACTGTCCTGCATTTTCTGCCATACCGCAAGATCGTAACCCCAGTCTTTTTATACTTAGTGTATCTGCATTGCCATGCTTTTCCCTGTCTCCTGTATGACCTCATAGTCAAATTCAGTAAGCCTTAAAGCCATTCTTACGTCTCTTTCATGTGGATCTTTTAGTCAAAGTAACCATTTCAAAGTGGCATTGTCCATTATCACAGGAAATTTTTTCCTGTACAAATAACACATAAAATACGTGAACCCATAAACTACACTAAGCATGTCACTCTCTGTCGTTGAGTAATTCCTTTCCACTTCATTTAATTGTCTTTCTGCATGGCCCACAGAATGCTCTCTCCCATCAATTTCCTGGTCAAGAACACACCCCAATACCTCTGATGAAAGGCATTGCATACCAGAATAAACTCCTTCTGAAAATGTAGGAAAACAAGAGCAATATTAGTTATCAGTACTTCCTTTAATTTTTGAAATGCTTTCTGACCCTCACCGGTCCACTCGAACTTCACAGCTTTTCGTAACAACCGTGTCAATGACTGAACCAACCCTGGATCAGTCCGCACTGCATCCTTACGAATATTATGGTCCAAATATCTCACCTCATCCAATGCAAAATGACACTTCTCCAGGAACCACGTCAAACATGCTGACTGCAACCTGTTAAACACTTCCCTTAAGTGCTACATAGGCTGTTCCATGCTACTCTAAAATACTATGATGTCGTCTAGGTATACAAGATACTGCCATGGTTTCAAACCGCCCAACATACTGTCCAACAATCTTTGTAACGTTGCAGGAGCGTTCCTTAGACTCAATTGCATCCTTGTTTACTGGTAGTGGCCTCTGGGTGTGGAACACGCAGTTTTTGGACGATTCTCTGGAGCTTCTTGTAACTGACGATAACCGCCCATCCGGTCCATGGTTGAAAAGTACTGGCACTGTCCCACGAAATCCAAAGTCTCAGATATATTAGAAATGGCGTATGCATCCATTACTGTCTTGCTGTTGAGTTAACGATAGTCACAGCAGAACCTGTATTTCCTTGTTCCCATCCATAGACTTTTTGGGCACAACCATGATCTCAGCTCCCCAAACGCTATTCCTGTATTCTATTATACCGTTAGCTGGCTGACTGTTAATAAAATCCTCCACTATTGGTTGTAAATATCTTGGTATACAAAAGGTTTTATGATAAACTGGTGCTTCGTTTCCCATTGGTATTCTGTGCTGAACCATCGGCGTTGCTGCCAATGGACCTTGAGGAAAAAACAAATCCTCGAATTTCCATGACAGTTCTTCCATCTCCTCCTTCTCCACTTCTTTCAAATGCTCAATTTTCTTACGTAATTCATTTCTATCGGCGGTTCGTGGTTCTTTACTACGGATACCCCTTATGCACTAATCCCCCTCATCCAGAACATCCAAATTCACTGTCAACATCCCTTTCCTCAGATTCACTTCCATGGCGCTATAGTTATTTATGTTCAGGGGCACTCTTCACCCGTCGTTCCCCTCCTGTGTACACACAATACCATGTTTCGCAAAACAACCTAATGGAGCCGAGACATCATTTTCTCCTAATGGTCTGACAACATAGACTGTACCCACCCAAAGTGACTTTCCGGCCGGGCAGGATTAGCCGAGCGGTCTCGGGCGCTGCAGTCATGGACTGTTCGGCTGGTCCCGGTGGAGGTTTGAGTCCTCCTTCGGGCACGGGTGTGTGTGTTTGTCCTTACGATAATTTAGGTTAAGTAGTGTGTAAGCTTAGGGACTGATGACCTTAGCAGTTAAGTCTCACAAGATTTCACACAAATTAGAAATTTTTTTGACTTCCCGGTGCCACTAGAAACACAATCATGTGAATTGAGCTTTAATGCTAACGTACACAGTTCAATTGGTTTCTTCATTACATTGACCGCCCCTCGCAAGAGTTTCGCGTTGACAACGGTTTCCTCTAGCTGAAATAACATTTCACTAAGGTCCACAGTTCGCTGTCCAAGGTCAATTTTGGCATGATGCTGGAACAAGAAATCTATCCCAGGATCATGTCAGAGCTTTCGCTAACAAGGAGCACAACTTTCACGTACTGATGAAATTTAATCTTCCCTATTCGAAAATCCACGTGCACTGACCCAAACGGTGTGATATTTCCATCCCCTAATCCCCACAGCCTATAACGTGGTGCGTTCAACTTCCTTCGACCTACTAGGCTCTTACTAACCATGCACACATGTGCCCCTGTGTACAACAAAAACTTAAATTTCTTGTTTCCTGTAAGTCCTACCAACGAACATTCCATCCCTGCATACATACTTGTAGCATTGAAATTAGACGGGAACTTCTTTAGGTGGACCTCGGACTCCCTCTGCCGTTTAACAATCGCTTAACATTGCGACGTCCACCCGTCCATCCTCCACGTGCTGATTATCACCCTTATCCCCATTCCCTGGTGGCTGATGACGTAACTGCTTCTGTACATGGCCCATACGACAACACTTGGGCACCTTATGCTAGTCGGAACCACTGTCCGATTATCACATGCCCCTGTTGCTATGTCTATTTCCCCATACAGAGCCGGCCTGTGTGGCCGTGCGGTTCTAGGCGCTGCCGTGTGGAACCGGGAGACCGCTACGGTCGCAGATTCGAATCCTGCCTCGGGCATTGATGTGTGTGATGTCTTTAGGTTAGTTAGGTTTAACTAGTTCTAAGTTCTAGAGGGCTAATGACCTCAGATGTTGAGTCCCATAGTGCTCAGAGCCATTTGACCCATTTTTGAACGAACCTGCTACCCTAGCAGCAACGCGGTTCCGGACTGAAGCGCCTAGACCCGCTCGGCCACAGCGGCCGGCTCGAAAGGAACGTCTTCATTTTGCGATGGAACATAGACTCAAAAAGGAAGACTTCTGGAACAGAGTATTTTCTGATGAGAGTAAATATAACGTATTCCGGTTGGATGGCAGGCGAATCTTGTGGCGTAAGAAGAATGCGACGATGTTACCACGCAATCTTGTGCCAACAGTTAAACATGGTGGTGGCTCCTTTATGGTGTGGGGCTACAGGAGTGCTACAAATGTTGGAAAATTGCAATTCATAGAAGGTACAATGGATCACCATATTTATATCAACATCTTAAAGGTCAATATGAATCCTAGCCCCGAAAAATTAGGTCTGCAAGGAAATTAAATTTTTCAAGCATGCGGCTCTAAATACAAGGCTGTGGCTCGTGTACAACTTAACACCCCTCCTCAGAGCCCAGACATTAATACTACTGAACACCTTTGGAAAGTACTGGAAGAAAGCATCAGGAGAAGACACGTTTCTAACAAGAGAGACGTAAAAGAAGCACTTCATGACGACTTGGGCAAAATTCCATCCTCTCTGACGGCAAACTTGATCAAGTCGATGCCCAGACGACTACAAGCAGTAATAGCTGCAAAGGGAAACCCCAATAAATATTAATTTTTGTAACTGAAATCATATTTTCAGATTGAAAATTTAAGGAAACATGAGGTGACGAATACTTTTTGAAGTAGCCCTTCAATAAAATCTCCATTTTGTCAAATTTGTTACTGCTATGGATGTATTTATTTCCTTGTCCATCAATGAAAATGACTTACCAAGGTTCATTGCATGTGACTGATTGTTCACATTTTGTGTTTCCTTCCTTTCACGTGACATATAATTAGTTTTTTAAAATACTTACAACTAGACGAATACTTTTTAGACTCACTGTAGTTATTATCAACAAGCCCACGCCTGACTTACAGGTATGGCCGCAATCCAGTGCCGGAAATTCACCTGATGCGGTGAATCCGCTAAAGTATTGCCTGAAACATTCACTTTCCATTCATCTGTGCTTATGTTTTAGTTAATCAACAAATTAACCTTTTATCTTTTAACTTATGCATCTCATCATCCGTCTTTTATTGTGTTTCTTTATTTCACCGTTTCTAATTTTGGAATCTGTCTTAAACGTTTTTACCGTCATTTGGCTGAAGAGCGGCGAATTGTATCAGCTGAGAACCAACCCACTGCCCACATGGGGCAAGTGAGATGAAATAACAATAAAGAAAAAAGAACAAAACTCTAAAGTAAGTACTCCAATGCTGTTTCCACACCTAACAACAGTTGAAAATTCTTCACATAAGTGATGCGTGTCACAACGCACTAAAATGCTTGTAAAAAATACGTTTGCAACGCAATGAGTACAATATTTATGTCGATTATCACACTGTTAAGTTCCTTATATACAAACAGTCGTCAAATTAGTGCTTAAAATTCTAAAGTATGCACTTCAGTGCTATTCCCATGACAAAAACCAGTTGTCATTTCAGCATTTTAGAAGGCAGGCCTAAGGAATCGATCTCGTTGAACTGACCCGACCATGCTCATAACTGCGGAAAAATATATTTTCGCTGAAATACTATGCTAATCAGACAAGCACGCAAGCAGATAGTGATTAATTAGGTCTACTCTTGATGGAGGCAAGCACGCAAACAGACTGTAATTAATTAGGTCTACTCTTCATGTAAGTCACAATATAACTTGAAATTAAATATTTCCACTTTAAACTGTTCTCAAGCACAGGTTTAAGAGAGATAAAGATAATGAATTATATTATGCACTAGAAAAATGTAGTTGTTGATAGTGATTGACAGTTATTGATATTAATACAAATGACACAGGCTTACTGCAGGTTACGCACGGTAATAATTTTCAAGGAGGTTTGCAATCCTAACTATGGTGGCAAGGCTCTTGAAAGCTTTATAGACTGTGGTTCCTATTATGAGCTACTAAATAACACCATCGTCTACTAAAAATTTGTGACACACATAACATAGCCTAAAGATAAACAGACGTCATATTAGGAAGGAACGGAGGAACAAAATAGTGCTCGATTTCAGGAAGGAAGAAGGTTTCAGTTTTAGGGAGAAAGAAATTTTTTTTTACATTATGCCACTTAAACAGCAGAATGACTTGCTATGCTTATACATACTATGAGATGACCAAAACCACTAACAGAGAGATAGGTAAAATCTTTTGGAGATGGAACCTATATCTGTAAAAGAAATAAATACGGTATATTTATCATTAATCGTATTGCAAGCTCTATGGAGTTTTAAACTAAATGTTTCCGCTTCTAAAGTGTCAGTATAACTTGTTAAATACATGCAGCCTGTGTGCTTATGATACTATGTAAGACTTCTATCAAAATTCGAGCAAAAATTAAATTGTGTCATATGTAAGATTATGCACACTTTGCAAGCGCAATGAGCCATCACATAAAATATTTCCACACGTGAGTTGTCTGTATATTAAATAAATTACAGTTTAGCAGATGACAGTAGTTCAGTCTCATTACGCTCATATAAATACGTAAAAATTGGTTGCACATGGCCCCATTAACATACAATCTCGTCATTTAGTGTGGATTAAGCGCTTATGAAGATGTATGGTCAATGTAGCTCAGTGAGTATTGGCTACCATTTTGAAGGAGGGTGAATCAGAGTCACACACAATTAGCCTAGAGGACTAAATTTTTCCGTCATTTCATAGAATCTGAAACACAATACGTATAATAACTTGCATGAAGCAAATTTTTGTAATTTACATATTTTCATTTTTTTACAAAAATATGGCGTCAGCATATTTTAGCCAGTGAGTGGGATAGTGATAATGGGACTATTCTACTTCATGCATGTATCAGCCTACCTTTATAAACACAATTAGCAGCAAATAGGTAAACATTATGTATGTAAACACCCCACCTCCCTTGATTCTAGTTATGAGACCGTGCAGAAAATAAATTATTGCTACGAGCAAACATGTACCCAGAATTCTTGGATCACTCCTGCTCATCAATCTCTGTGCTTGGGCAGTCGGCATATGCATGGTCTATACTACGTACGCAGCAGAATTTAAAGTAAGGGCAGCCACAGGCTGGAAGTACCATTTTGAAAAGGTGGGACAGCCTTAGCTGAAAGTCCTTTGTTTATAGGCACGACCGGTTTCACAGCACTTTAGCTGTATCATCTGGTCTAGTCTGTACAAACTGAGATACAAAGAGTAATGTAAGGCTAGAAAACATAACTAATACGAAAAGTGTACGCGGGATGAACATAATCACAAATTCAACACATGTTCCGATTGAGAAAAGAGAACGGGATGATTTAGCGTTCGTTGTTAGCAGTTTTTCGCTAAATAGGGGACGGCGAACATAAAATAACATAGATCGCTCCCGCGATACCTAGAAAGGATTAAAGCTAATAAAAAGAGATTTCTAATAGAAGACTATCAGGTAGGTAAAATACTAATTAACTCCACTCACCACGAGTAACAGTACCTGGTAAAAATGTAAATGTCGTGTGACTAGGGCCTCCCTTCGGGTAGACCGTTCGCCAGATGCATGTCTTTCTATTTGACTTCGGGGACTTGCTCGTCGATGGGGATGAAATGATCATGATTAGGACAACACAACAGCCAGTCCTTGAGCGGATAAAATACCCGATCCAGCCAGGAATCGAACCTGGGCCTTGAGGATTGACATTCTGTCGCACCGACGACTCAGCTACCGGGGGCGCACTCAGTGTCTGCTGAGATAACGGGGTCTCCATATACCGAAATAGTGATCAAAGAACAGACCGCTTGTGATCATCTACGGAATAAAGTGAAATTTGAGCAGCTAACAATCCCTCATTTTCCTAAAATGGATTGAAAACATACTGGTGAAGACCCTGTTTTTCCAGCTAAAATCCCACAAAATCCGGTATAAAACCGTTTTAGAGCTTGCAAAGGAAACTTCCCATCACAGCTCCCTCAGATTTAGAGGTAAGATGGCCCATTGGATAGCCCGTGAAAAACGGAACACAGATCAAGCATGAAAACATTAAGAAAGTATACTGAACTGTAGAAGACGGTTCAAACTCGCGTCCGCCCATCCTGATTAAGGTTTCCCGTGATTTCCCTAAATCGCTTCAGGCAAATACCGGAATGGTTCCTTAGAAAGGGCACTGCCATCTTCCTACTCCGTCCTTCCTTAATCTGATGGAACTAATGATCTAGCTGTTTGGTCAGCTCTCCCAAAATCATCCAGTCACCCCACTGAACTTTGAGAAAAATAGAAACAGTGGAAGGTCCAAGCTCAAGATGTGCAACATCGAGCGACTCTGAATAATTGTGGTGTCGTCGTCAAGTGATCACGGTGTTGGACTGCGAAGGGGGACATCGGGGTTCAAATTTGGAAATTTGTGGTAAGTTCCTATGGGACCAAACTGCTGACGTCATCGGTCCTAGGCTTACACACTACTTAATCTAGCTTAAACCAACTTACGCTAAGAACAACACACACACCCATGCCCGAGGGAGGACTCGAACCTCCAGGTTCAAAACTCCCGCCCCCAACACCACACTTATTTTTCACAAAATTATGAATTGTCTGTCCAATCATTGATGTGTCTGTACGACGTATTAAAATTTGTGTCTGTATAGTGATGTAACGTTCGTTTGCAGCAGCGACGTGTAAAGAAGGGACGTCCAGAGGTACGTACCTCCCATTTGTCTATACAAGTACCACTTGTTATGCCTCTTGCGTTCCATTTTGAGTGTTCTGATTCTTGAATTCCTTCGGTGTAACTTAGGTCATACGCTTCATTTATTGTTTTGATTTCTGACAGGTTTATGAGGCATCTCGCCTGCTCTCACTATTCATCATACACTCCTGGAAATGGAAAAAAGAACACATTGACACCGGTGTGTCAGAACCACCATTCTTGCTCCGGACACTGCGAGAAGACTGTACAAGCAATGATCACACGCACGGCACAGCGGACACACCAGGAACCGCGGTGTTGGCCGTCGAATGGCGCTAGTTGCGCAGCATTTGTGCACCGCCGCCGTCAGTGTCAGCCAGTTTGCCGTGGCATACGGAGCTCCATCGCAGTCTTTAACACTGGTAGCATGCCGCGACAGCGTGGACGTGAACCGTACGTGTAGTTGACGGACTTTGAGCGAGGGCGTATAGTGGGCATGCGGGAGGCCGGGTGGACGTACCGGCGAATTGCTCAACACGTGGGGCGTGAGGTCTCCACAGTACATCGATGTTGTCGCCAGTGGTCGGCGGAAGGTGCACGTGCCCGTCGACCTGGGACCGGACCGTAGCGACGCACGGATGCACGCCAAGACCGTAGGATCCTACGCAGTGCCGTAGGGGACCGCACCGCCACTTCCCAGCAAATTAGGAACACTGTTGCTCCTGGGGTATCGGCGAGGACCATTTGCAACCGTCTCCATGAAGCTGGGCTACGGTCCCGCACACTGTTAGGCCGTCTTCCGCTCACGCACCAACATCGTGCAGCCCGCCTCCAGTGGTGTCGCGACAGGCGTGAATGGAGGGACAAATGGAGACGTGTCGTCTTCAGCGATGAGAGTCGCTTCTGCCTTGGTGCCAATGATGGTCGTATGCGTGTTTGGCGCCGTGCAGGTGAGCGCCACAATCAGGACTGCATACGACCGAGACACACAGGGCCAACACCCGGCATCATGGTGTGGGGAGCGATCTTCTATACTGACCGTACACCTCTGGTGATCGTCGAGGGGACACTGAATAGTGCACGGTACATCCAAACCGTCATCGAACCCATCGTTCTACCATTCCTAGACCGGCAAGGGAACTTGCTGTTCCAACAGGACAATGCACGTCCGCATGTATCCCGTGCCACCCAACGTGCTCTAGAAGGTGTAAGTCAACTACCCTGGCCAGCAAGATCTCCGGATTTGTCCCACATTGAGCATGTTTGGGACTGGATGAAGCGTCATCTCACGCGGTCTGCACGTCCAGCACGAACGCTGGTCCAACTGAGGCACCAGGTGGAAATGGCATGGCAAGCCGTTCCACAGGACTACATCCAGCATCTCTACGATCGTCTCCATGGGAGAATAGCAGCCTGCATTGCTGCGGAAGGTGGATATACACTGTACTAGTGCCGACATTGTGCATGCTCTGTTGGCTGTGTCTATGTGCCTGTGGTTCTGTCAGTGTGATCATGTGATGTATCTGACCCCAGGAATGTGTCAATAAAGTTTCCCCTTCCTGGGACAATGAATTCACGGTGTTCTTATTTCAATTTCCAGGAGTGTATTTACTTGCGACGGCAATATATTCTTACCACATGGCTCATATTCTATAAACAATGTATAAAACTAAACTCCACCCGAACAGGCCATGAAGGTCCAACGATTTCGACCTGCCGCCGTGTCATCCTCAGCCCACACGCGTCACTGGATGCGGATACGGAGGGGCATGTGGTCAGCACACCGCTCTCCCGGCCGTATGTTAGTTAACGAGACCAGAGTCGCTACTTCTCAGTGAAGTAGCTCCTCGGTTTCCCTCACTAGACCTGAGTCTACCCCGCTGGCCTACAGACCTGGTGGTCACCCATCCAAGTGCTAGCCACGCCCGGCAGCGCTTAACTTCAGTGATCTGACGGAAGTCTGTGTAAGTAATGCTGCTTTAGCAGGACTGTCATCGATAGTATTTCCATTGCTATCTCGCAGAGAAGCCATTCTACATCTACATAGACACTCCGCAAGCCATCTTAAGGTGAGTGGCGGAGGGTGCCCTGTACCACTACTTATTTGCCCTCCTGTTCCACTCGGAAATAGAGCGACGGAAAAACGACTGTCTGTATGCCTCCGTATAAGCCCTGATTTCATGTATATCATCTTCGTGGTCCTTACGCGCGATACATGTTGGAGGCAGCAGAATCGTTCGGCAGTCAGCTTCAAATGACGGTTCTCTAAATTTTCTCAATAGCGTTTCCCGTTAAGAACGCCGCCTTTCCTCCATGGGTTCCCGTTTGAGTTCCAGAAGCATCTCCGTAACACTTATGTTTTGTTCGATCCTACCGGTAACCAACCTAGCAGCCCTCCTCGGAATTGCTTCGATGTCTTCCTCTATCCGACCTGGTAAGGATCCCTGACACTGGAGCAGTACTCAAGAATAGGTCGCACCAGCGTCCTATATGCGGTCTCCTTTACAGATGAAGAACTCTTTCGTAAAATTTTCCCAAAAACCGAAGTCGATCATTTGTCTTCCTTCCACAGGTTTCACATACTCGTTCCACCTCATATCGCTTTGCAACGTTACGTCCAGATATTTAAACGACTTGACTGTATCTACATCTACATGGATACTCTGCAAATCACATTTAAGTGCCTGGCAGGACAATAGTAATACTGTATCCGAACATTACAGGTTTGCTATTCCTACTAATCGACATTAACTTACATTTTTTCACATTTAAGGCTAGCTGCCATTCATCACACCATCTGGAAATTTTGTCGAAGTCGTCTTATATTTTCCTAGTCACTCAATTTCGACACCTTACCGTTCACCACGGCATGATCAGCAAACAACCGCAGAATGCTGCCCACCCTGTCCGCTAAATCATTTGTGTGTATAGGGAACAACAGCGGTCCATCATACTTCTTTGAGGCACTCCTGACGATACCCCTGTCTCTAATGAACACTCGTCGTCGAAGACCGCATACAGGGTTCTCTTATTTGAGAAGGCTACGAACCATTTGCATACCTGTGAACTAATTTCATGAGCTCGTTCCTTCGTTAACAGCCTGCAATGTGGCACCGTGTCAAACGCTTTCCGGAAATCTAGAAATATGGAATCTGCCTGTTGCCCTTAATCCATAGTTCTCAGTATATCATGAGAGAAAAGGGCAAGCTGAGTTTAACCCGGGCGATGCTTTCTAAATCCATGCTGATTCAGGGACATGAGCTTCTTAGCCTGAAGAAAGTTTATTATATTCGAACTGAGAATATTCTGCAGCAGACAGAAGTTAGTAATATTGGTCTGTAATATTGCGGGTCCGTTCTTTCACCTTTCTTATATATTGAAGTCACGTGCACTTTTTTCCAGTCGCTTGGGACTTTTTGCTGGGCGAGAGGTTCACGATAAATGCAAGCTAGGTAAGAAGCCAATGCCGTAGAATACTCATTGTGAAAACGAACTGGGCTTCCATGCAGACTTGGTGATTTATTTGTTTTCAAATTTTTAAGTTGCTTCTCTAGGCCAGTCATGCTTATTTCTGTGTCGTCCGCACTGGAGTCTGCACGATGGTCAATTGATGGTAAATTTGTACGATTCTCCTGCGTGAACGGTTTCTTGAAAGTGAAATTTAAAACTGCGGTTTCCGTTTTGCTGTCTTCAACTGCCAAACCAGACTGGTTAACAAGGGACTGAATGGAAACCTTAGATCCGCTTAGCGATTTTCCATACGATCAGAGTTTTCTCGGGTTGTCTGCCAGATCTTTTGCTAGAGTGTGACGCTGGTAGTTGTTGTATGCTTCGCGCATAGATCTTTTCACTGACACACGAATCTCTACTAACCTTCGCTTGTCGTCGCTTGTGCGTCCCCTTTTGAACCTACACTGCAACAGCCTCTGCTTTCTCAGCATCTTACAAATTTCGTTATTAAGCCATGGTGGGTCTTTTCCATCCTTTACCTACTTACTAGGCACGTAACTCTCCAGACCACGATTTACAATTTACCTAAACTTTGCCCATAATTCCTCTACATCCATCTTACTGGTGCTAAGTGATGTCAATTCACTGTCTAAAGAAGACGTTAATAACAGTTTATCTGCTCTATCTAGCAGAAACACTCCCCTATCCTTCTTGACTGATTTATTGACTTTTGCACTCATAGTTGCTATAATGACATCATGATCGCCAATCCCCATTCCTATACTGATATTGTAGATACAGTACGGGCTATTTGTAACTCCAAGGTCTCAGCTATCTGCTGAGAACTCTATCCATTGTTTTAATGAATGCTGGTGTGGCCAAGTTTAGCCCAAAGGAATGCATGCGATATTGATAGCACTACCCTTCATAAAGGAATGCTATACTAATTCTATTCTATGTCCAACAATATTTGATGATATCTGGAAGTTAGGTTTAAACTTGAATGAGATTTTCACTCTGCTACGGAGTGTGCGCTGATATGAAACTTCCTGGCAGATTAAAACTGTGTGCCCGACCGAGACTCGAACTCGGGACCTTTGCCTTCGCGAGCAAGTGCTCTAACAGCTTTTTTTATCTCTTTTTTTCGCTTTGGTTCGTTGCATCAGCTCGGGGCGGACGTCGTAAGACATCCTTTTACGTTCGTTGTTGATCGATTAACTCAGTTTTTTTTTATTATAGAGAGTAGCTAACCATCTGACCGAACACGCTGAGCTACCGTGCCGGCTGCCCTCTGAGCCACCGAAGCACGACTCACGCCCGGTTCTCACAGCCTTACTTCTGCCAGTATCTCGTCTCCTACCTTCCAGACTTTACAGAAGCTGTCCTGCGAACCTTGCAGAACTAGCACTCCTGAAAGAAAGGATACTGCGGAGACATGGCTTAGCCACAGCCTTGGGGATGTTTCCAGAATGAGATCTTCACTCACAAAGGTCCCGAATTCGAGTCTCGGTCGGGCACACAGTTTTAATCTGCCAGGAAGTTTCAGGTTCAAACTTGTTAACACTTTAACACTATTAAACTTCTGTAATAATTCTTCATTGTTTGCTGGTCTGTCTCTCTCTGGTTCCACTATTTTACTCACCTTACTTGTGTCTAGCACGACTCGTACATCTCCTTCTTTGTCCACAAGAAACAATGGGCTGTTGTACTGGCTGTACCTACGTTTTATGATTTCTGCCGTCAACGTCTTTTGCAATTCTCTTGCTACTGCTGCATTTTGCTTGCGGAATCTTACATGGAGCCGTAAAATACAGAGCTCGTGCCTTTATTTTTATTTTGTAATGTGGTCTTTTAATCGTTTTGGACTTTCGCTAAAAATATGTTTGTAACTTAGTAACAAATTAGTAAGTTCTACTGCTGCCTCTTCCGTTAATTCTTCTACGGCTACTACCTTTATTCTTATTTCCTCTAGCTGCTTCTTCCTCTCCTGATAAGTATGTTACTCTCCTTCTGTTAGCAGTCATTTCGTTCTCCTCTTCCTCTGCTCCTCTACCACTGCATACTGCTGCTGGCTGCCTTTCCACAAAACTGTGCAGTCTTTTCTCTGTCCCCACTTGACACTGTTATTTCATTTCTTTTGCTGCAACTGGCTGCTTCCCACAAAAGTGTGCTGTCCTCACTCTATGTCCACATCGCGTTCTTATTTCATTAATTCTCTAATATGTTTCTGCTTTACGGTCTGTTAACCAGTCTGATACCATCACCAACTCAGCTTGAAAGTTAGGTACTACTACAGCAACCATTCTAAAACACCTCCCCTCTGATCTCCACCTGCAACACTTGACTTTTTATATTTTTTGCATATTGTCCAATAGCACCTTTTACCTTACAACCACTAGACAATGTACTCCTGCAACAATGTTTTTGTATAAATTCTTAGCAACTGCACGGATCTGAGACCCAGAAACCACCGCAACTTTAATCTCCCCTCCACATAATTCCACAATGGTAACCGGACTCACTACCTCGCCTTTATCCTTGTCGTTCACTTATCAATTCTTATTGTTCGTCTCTCAGTAGTTCCATTCGTGTTGTATGTACCCTTCTCATTGTGTTTACTTGATTTTTACCTATACACTGATCAAACAGAACATTATGACCACCGACCTGTTATAGATGTAAGCCCGTTCAGGCGACATCAGCGTCACCTGCGAGGAATGACTGCTAGTCATACACACGCATGGTGCTTGTAGCATCAGTGTGCGTGCTGTCTGTGTTGTAGAATGGAGAAGGCACGTGATCTGTCTGAGGTTGACAGAAGACGGAAACCGCGCAACTTTTCGGGTGTTCGAGGAGTGCTGTGGCCAGCGTCTTCAACACGTAGTGAAACCAACGTGAAACCACACCCAGACGTCGTGACGTTGGGCGACCACCCCTCATTACAGATGTCGGACATCGTAGGCTGGGCGGACTGGTAAAACAGGACAGGCGGCGAACTGTGGCGGAACTAACATTAGACTTTAATGTTGGGCAGAGTAAAAGTGTGTCTGAACACACAGTGCACCGTATACTCCTCATGATTGGCCTCCGCAGCTGACGAAACACGCATGTGCCACTGTTAACACCACGACATCGGCAACTACGGCTGAAATGGACACGTGACAGAGACTGGACGTTGAATGGAGCGTTGAATGGTCTGACGAATCCCGATACCTTCTTCATCATGCCGATGCGAGGGTGCGAATCTGGCGTCCTCCAGGGGAACAGCTCCTTGACACCTGTACTGCGGGACGGCGGCTCCATTATGCACTGGGGAACATTCGCGAGGGCATCCATGGATCCAGGGGAGCTCATCCAAGGCACCATGACTGCCAAGGAGTATCGTACACTGTTTGCAGACCTCGTACACCCCTTCGTAACGAAGGCTGCGGAATTGTTCAAGAAGGTAAAGTGCCACGTTACAAGACCAGGAGTGTGGTGGAGTGGTTCGAGGGATGCCGTGGCTAGTTCCAGTTGATGTGCTGGCTCCCCAACTCACCAGATCTGAACCCGATATAACAAATTTGGGATGTGATTGAACGTATCGTCAGAGTTCATCGCCCCCCTCTTCGGAATTTACGAGAATTAGATGACTTTTGTGTGCAGATGTGGTGTCAATTCCCTCCAGCGACCTGCCAAGGCATCATTGATTCATTGCCACGACGCGTCGCCGCTGTTATCCGTGCATAAGGTGGACATACCGACTATTAGGTAAGTGGTCATAATATTCTTGCAGATCAGTGTATTATTCGTTCCAGTACGGGCCTCCTCCAGAAATAACGGGAGTTTCACTTGGCGTTATTGCGCAGCATACTTCTTCTATCTCTCTTGGTGCTGTTCTTTACAATTCTTTGAATGAAAGCACGGCCCTTCGTCTGCACTTGTTACGATTTATGGCGGTCCATTGATAGTGACAGGGCCTAATATCTCACGAAATAAGCATCAACTACAAAGAACGAAACTCATCTAGCTTGAAAGGGGAAACCAGGTGGTGTTATGGTTTGCCTGCTAGAAGGCGCTGCAATAGGTCAAACGGATATCAACTGCGTTTTTTTATATAGGAACCCCCATTTTTATTACACATTCGTGTAGCACGTAAAGAAATATGAATGTCTTAGTTGGACCACTTTTTCGCTTTGTGATAGATAGCGCTGTAATAGTCACAAAAGTATAAGTACGTGGTATGATGTAGCATTCCGCCAGTGCGGACGGTATTTGCTTCGTGATACATTACCCGTGTTAAAATGGTTCAAATGGCTCTGAGCACTATGGGATTTAACTTCTAAGGTCATCGATCCCCTAGAACTTAGAACTACTTAAACCTAACTAACCTAAGGACATCACACACATCCATGCCCGAGGCAGGATTCACCCGTGTTAAAATGGACCGTTTACCAATTGCGGAAAAGGTCGATGTCGTGTTGATGTATGGCTATTGTGATGAAAATGCCTAACGGAAGTGTGCTATGTATGCTGCTTGGTATCCTGGACGACATCATCCAAGTGTCCGGACCGTTCGCCGGGTAGTTGCGTTATTTAAGGAAACAGGAAGTGTTCAGCCACATGTGAAGAGTCAACCAACCTGCAACAAATGATGATGCGCAAGTAGGTGTTTTAGCTGCTGTCGCGGCTAATCCGAACATCAGTAGCAGACAAACTGCGCGAGATTCGAGGATCTCAAAAACGCCAGTGTTGAGAATGCTACATCAACATCGATTGCCCCCGTACCACATTTCTATGCATCAGGAATTGCATGGCGACGACTTTGAACGTCGTGTACAGCTTTGCTACTTGTCACAACAGAAATTACGGGGCGATGACATTTTTTGCACGCGTTCTATTTAGCGACGAAGCGTCTTTCACCAACAGCGGTAACGTAAACCGTCATAATATGCACTATTGGGCAACGGCAAATGCACAACGGCTGCGACAGGAAGATCAGCGACCTTGGCGGGCTAATGTATGGTGCGGCATTATGGGAGGAAGCATAATTGGCCCCCACTTTATCGGTGTCAATCTAAATGGTGCAATGTATGCTGATTTCCTACGTAATGTTCTACCGATGTTACTCAAAGATGTTTCACTATATGACAGAATGGCGATGTACTTCCAACGTAATGGATGTCGGGCACATACCTCACGTGCGGTTGAAGAGGTATTGAATAGGATATTTCATGACAGGTGGATTGGTCGTCGAAGGACCATATCGTGGCCTGCACGTTCACCGGATCTGACGTCCTAGAATTTATTTCTGTGGGGAAAGTTGAGTGATATTTGCTACCGTGATCCACCGACAACAGCTGGCAACTTGCGCCAGTGCATTGTCAATGCATGTGCGAACATTACGGAAAGCGAACTACTCGCTGTTGAGAGGAATATCGTTACACGTATTGCCAAATACATTGAGGTTGACGGACATAATTTTGAGCATTCATTGCATTAATGTGGTATTTACAGGTAATCACGCTGTGACAACATGCGTTCTCAGAAATGGTAAGTTCACAAAGGTGCATGTATCACATTGGAACAACCGAAATAAAATGTTCAAACGTACCTACATTCTGTATTTTAATTTTAAAAACCTACCTGTTACCAACTGTTCGTCTAAAATTGTGAGCCGTATGTTTGTGACTGTTACAGCGCCATCTATCACAAAGCGAAGAATTGGTCCAACTAAAACATTCATATTTCTTTGCGTACTACACGAATATGTAATAAAAAATTGGGGTTCCTATTTTAAAAAAACGCAGTTGACCTATGGAAGCGCCGTCCAGCGGGCCAACTGGTTTCCCCGTTCAAGCTAAACAAGTTTCGTTCTTTATAGTTTTTTCGTTTGACACTTATTTCGTGAGATATTTGGCCCGGTCACGATCAGTGGACCACCCTGTATATGGAAGCCCTCTCCCACGTCCTCTGTCATTCCATCTTCCTCTTGTTTCATGGCTGTAATTGGTTGAGCTGTAACTATGTCGCGCGCTCGTGGTTGTAGTCCTGCCTTCTTTCACTTCCCCCCGCCGTTTCCTCTTATGTCCTGCTGTTTCTCTTATCCTTTTGCGCATGTATTTGTTGTGTCTGCTCTACAGTTTGAATCACGGTGCCATTCTGGCGACTACGGACTTCACGTGGCCGCCGTTGCACCACCCATGGTACTATATGTCTTTCTTCATGCGGAACTTCCAAATACAGGTTTCGTTCTAATTTCTTTTCCAAAAACTCAAAATACTTTCCGTTATATCTCCGGTTATATGGGCCGTTTCAAATCTCATAATTGCTTGTTTTTAGACCAGTATTTTGCCTGGAACATCGTCTCGATCTCCGCACGCGACAAACTTTCTTTCTCTGGGCGTGGCCCCCTATTATAGGCCGCATCGTCCATCTGATTGACGACGTAAGCAATTTAGATCATGTAATTCTATATTTCTAGCAGATAAACACGGTAATTGCGTGTGAATATAACGGGATAAAGTATTTCACTAGGATAAACTTAGCGAATTTACAGCTGTTTACAAATTCTGATTGTTGTTCTCCTTTTGCACTGGTTTTCGTGTGACCTAGTATACGTCTCACTTCATTCTCTAACCTTTTGTTAATCGTCTGCTCAACATGGCTGTGTTTTCTGCTGTACTTCCTTTACTATCTCGCCCAAAGTAGTCACTCTTTCTCCCAAGTCTCCTAATCGTGTAACCACCTATTGCTGCTTTTTTTAAATGGACTCCCACCTCTTATAACCTTTTTTCATGGTTTTTTACATCTTCTACTTTATTTAAGTACATGTCATGTTTTCTTCTGACCCCAACAGTCGCGTTCCACATGTGTGTGAATTCATCACCCAGCTTCCATTTGAGCTCTGCAGTTGCCTTTTCTTGATTCTTTTCAAAATCTGTCATTAATCTCTCTTGATCTTCTTTGCATAGCTTAAATTCTTTCTTAAATTCCTTCTTTACCCCTTTTATTTCCTTCATTGTTTCTTTTTGACTTTCTTCAAGTTTTTCACTTTTCTTTTAACTTTCTTTTGCGGTTTACTCTTGAATATCCCTTAGTGTGATAGATAGTGGCGTCATATCCCACTGGCTGCAACTTGAAGATGACTGATGTACGGTTTTACTGCTAAGTGGGGTTCAACTACTTCTTACCTTTTTTTATCAGTGATGCTAAGGTTTTACTTGCACTTAATTCTGCCGTTATTATATGTCTACAGATTCTTGGTGCCTTAATCATATCCTCGAACTCAGAATTTCATGGAATAATAGCCCTCATAGTATGATTGTCGATGAAATTTACAAATTCATGAAGCCTATAAAGAATCAGTTGACACAAAACGAAGTACTGCGTAAAAATCGATTTGTTTCGTTTTCTTTCAATGGCCAGGTCTCATACAGACTAAGTGACCTTTTAAAAAAAATATATAATGTAAAAATCGCATATAAATCACAACCGTTACTTTTAAGCCTTTTAATACATGACATTAACACTACACGTGACGTATACCAAAAGAATGGCATATACAAAATTCTCAGCTCTGAGTGAACGGCGAATTACACGAGAAAACCGGAAGAAAATTCAAATTATGTTATAAGAAATAAACAGAATTAAGAGAAAAACCATGGGTAGCAAGCCCATATTCGCAGTTCATCTTATAGAAGGTAGTTACAAGATGCACAATATTGAAAACAACCTTGTAATTATTCATACAAAGAGGAAGGGCTACTTTATGGATGTTTATCACGAGGCAGAAATTTCCGCTCACTTGAATAAAAGCCAAGCAAAGGCGCTTAACGAGAAATGAACATTAAGGAGCACTAATTTCTTGGGTATCTGCCACCCAGTCTTTGGAAACATCCCTTAAAGATTTTCACTAGTCGACAATGCATCCAAGCTATGCTAGAGCCTTCAACAGTTCCCAGTGGTTCAAATTTTACTTCTTGGAGATCGTGGCTTTACTCTCGACTTGGAAGGCTCATTCATTGCAACTGTTTTACACTTATTGTCGAAAGCAATATTAAGTACACTTAATTCAATTGCAACCATATTTTAATTAAATAAATTCTCTCTGGCAATCAGGGCAGCAGCTTCTATCTATCTATCTTCCAGAGTTGTTACTAGCTTCACATCACTCATATTTCGCACATTATGCACAGTTTTTCCTAATACATTTAAAAGCTGAGTGTTATAGTAATAATACGTGTACCACTTGCGTTAATAGATACCCGGGCAGCGTCGTCAAATAAAAGTGGAGGTGAGTTGTAATTCAGAAAATACATGTGCATATGATGGAGATTGGCTTTGCCCACAGTGATATCTCAAGGAAGAAGAGGAGGGGGGGGGGGGGGGGGGGGAAGAGGAAATTGGTTATTTCATTTCTTTTTATTGTCGTCCACTATATGTTCAATGTTGTGCAGAAACATATATAATCTATTTCATTAGACCCAAATAAAGTTAATACCTTTTATCTAAACCTGCAATACATAAACACTAAAGAGTTTCGCTAAAATCATATAGCGATTGTTCATTTCTCTTTAGTAATCTCCATAAGAAACAGTTCTGAAATTCAAATATTATTCCTTTCAGGGATAATTCAGTGGGGAGCATGAAGAGAGATGACATACGGATAGAGAGAGATTAAAGAGAAGGTTACACATGAATATAGTGGGTATTTATTAGCATCCACATATACTGACCACTTCACAAAATGCCACAATTATTCCAGAAAGAAACATTAATTACAACCTGTCTCTTAACAGACGCTGTCAGAACACAAAAAATAGTACACCTGAAAAGACGACATCAAATGGTTCAAATGGCTCTGAGCACTATGGGACTCAACTGCTGTGGTTATTAGTCCCCTAGAACTTAGAACTACTTAAACCTAACTAACCTAAGGACATCACACACATCCATGCCCGAGGCAGGATTCGAACCTGCGACCGTAGCAGTCGCACGGTTCCGGACTGCGCGCCTAGAACCGCGAGACCACCGCGGCCGGCAAAAGACGACATCGATTTGGATCCGGCCGGCCGTTGTGGCCGAGCGGTTCTAGGCGTCTCAGTCCGGAACAGCGCGACTGCTACGGTCGCAGGTTCGAATCCTGCCTCGGGCATGGATGTTAAGTCCCATAGTGCTTAGAGCCACTTTGAACCATTTTGATTTGGATCCGATGACAGCATATGGCACCTGGTGATACCGGATGCAGTGATAATGGTTTCATCATCGTCCAGCAACAGACAGCATTTTGGCATAACTGCCAGAGCGCCGTCTATGCGTGCCCTCTAATAGGCAATCAAAGCCAGAAGCTCAGTGTGTTGGAAATGTGTGAAGCAAGCAGGCAACATGCCATGGAGATGCCCTCGAGCTTCCACAGGCAACTTAACGAATCTGAAGGGACTCAAATTGTGGCTTACCGAGTGGGTGGATGGTCCTTTAGCACAATTGCCACAGAAATTGGACGTGCTGCGTCAGTTATACAACAACGCAGATACTGGTGGTCATGTGGACATTCTCACAGCCGTAGAAATGGTTCTGGACGTCCACATAACAAAGTCGCCAGCCAGGACCTTCGAATTATAAGAGCAGCAGTGGCAGGTCATACAGCTACGACAGCACGGATAAGAGGGCTTGTGAGCCCCACCGTGTCAACACGAACTACTGCGATCCGGTTATTAGTAGTGGGACTGTGTGTTAGGATGACAACGAACAAGTCGTTGCCAATGTTGACTAGTGGCCAATGCTAAACAGAAACATATAAATCACACAGGTTTGTCAGTAGCGTCGATAAGGTGCTGGCTGCATGGTCTCCATCTGCAACGACTAAAATAATTAGCAGTCGTTGGTAAAACATAATATATACTGTAGTTAACTGGTTGTACAGGATTCTTCTTGGATGCATACATATACAGGGTGTTACAAAAAGGTACGGCCAATCTTTCAGGAAACATTCCTCACACACAAAGAAAGAAAATATGTTATGTGGACATTTGTCCGGAAACGCTTACTTTCCATGTTAGAGCTCATTTTATTACTTCTCTTCAAATCACATTAATCATGGAATAGAAACACACAGCAACAGAACGTACCAGCGTGATTTCAAACACTTTGTTACAGGAAATGTTCAAAATGTCCTCCGTTAGCGAGGATACATGCATCCACCCTCCGTCACATGGAACCCTGATGCGCTGATGCAGCCCTGGAGAATGGCGTATTGTATCACAGCCGTCCACAATACGAGCACGAAGAGTCTCTACATTTGGTACCGGGGTTGCGTAGACAAGAGCTTTCAAATGCTGCCATAAATGAAAGTCAAGAGGGTTGAGGTCAGGAGAGCGTGGAGGCCATGGAATTAGTCCGCCTCTACCAATCCATCGGTCACCGAATCTGCTGTTGAGAAGCATACGAACACTTCGACTGAAATGTGCAGTAGCTCCATCGTGCATGAACCACATGTTGTCCCGTACTTGTAAAGGCACATGTTCTAGCAGCACAGGTAGAGTATCCCCTATGAAATCGTGATAACGTGCTCCATTGAGCGTAGGTGGAAGAACATGGGGCCCAATAAAGACATCACCAACAATGCCTGCCGAAACGTTCACAGAAAATCCGTGTGGATGACGTGATTGCACAATTGCGTGCGGATTCTCGTCAGCCCACACATGTTGATTGTGAAAATTTACAATTTGATCACGTTGGAATGAAGCCTCATCCGTAAAGAGAACATTTGCACTGAAATGAGGATTGACATGGATGAACCATTCGAAGAAGTGTACCCGTGGAGGCCAAGAAGCCTCATGTGTAAAGAGAACATTTGCACTGAAATGAGGATTGACACATTGTTGGATGAACCATTCGCAGAAGTGTACCCGTGGAGGCCAATCAGCTACTGATAGTGCCTGCACACGCTGTACACGGTACGGAAACAACTGGTTCTCCCGTAGTACTCTCCATACAGTGACGTGGGTCAACGTTACCTTATACAGCAGCAACTTCCCTGACGCTGACATTAGGGTTATCGTCAACTGCACGAAGAATTGCTTCGTCCATTGCAGGTGTCCTCGTCGTTTTAGGTCTTCCCCAGTCGCAAGTCATACGCTGGAATGTACCGTGCTCCCTAAGACGCCGATTAATTGCTTCGAACGTCTTCCTGTCGGGACACCTTCGTTCTGGAAATCTGTATCGATACAAACGTACCGCGTCACGGCTATTGCCCCGTGCTAATCCATACATCAAATGGGCATCTGCCAACTCCGCATTTGTAAACATTGCACTGACTGAAAAACCACGTTCGTGACGAACACTAACCTGTTGATGCTACGTACTGATGTGCTTGATGCTAGTACTGTAAAGCAATGAGTGGCATGTCAACACAAGCACCGAAGTCAACGTTACCTTCCTTCAATTGGGCCAACTGGCGGCGAATAGCGGAAGTACAGTACATACTGACGAAACTAAAATGAGCTCTAACATGGAAATTAAGCGTTTCCGGACACATGTCCACATAACATCTTTTCTTTATTGTTGTGTGAGGAATGTTTCCTGAAAGCTTGGCCGTACTTTTTTGTAACATCTTGTAATTATAAATAGACAGCTATTGAGACCTCGCTTAGGCTAAGCGTTACTAAGCGCCTTGTTAGAGGTTGCTTCCTAGCAACTGAAGGCTATGCTACTATACTACTTGACGTCCGGAGCAAGAGTGGACGAGAGCTCACTAAAAACTTGATACATGCCGCGGAGCGGCGCTAGCGGCGCTGGTCGCGACTCGCGGGTCCAACGATACTAATACGGACACCGGTCGATAACTGCTATCCCTAACAAGTGTGGTATCGAAAGTTGATACCACACTATGGGCACACACACCTGTAATCCGTCTTCCACTCATGCAACAACATCGACGTGCACAGATCGACTGGTGCCGTCAGATGATGGAATAGCGCCCCGTTGTCTTAAGCAGTGAAAACAGCTTGAGCATGCATACAAGTGATGGTTGTTTCCACATATAGTGTAGACTTGGTGAGCACTGACAGAGTGCATTCGTCCAAGACAAACTGGCCTCATCCCAGACCTTGTGGTCTGGCGTGAGGTGAACTACAAGTCTCGTTCACCTTCGGTGTTTTTGGAGGGAACGCTTACCAGCGTTTGGTACTTGCAGAATGCTGTTAGATCCGTTCTTTTACCGTTCTTGCAACAGGCAGGTGATGTGTTGCTCCAACAGGATAATGCTTGCCCACACACTTCCTGTGGACCTCTGTGTGCTCTGAAAGATGTGCAGCAACTTCCCTGGTCACCAAAATCTCCGGACTTGTTTCCAATCGAGCATTAGTGGGTTATTATGAGACGAAAAGGGGTTCCTGCAACTCGTCAGCCGACATCTCTTACAGAACTAAGTGTACAGGTCGAGAAGGCGTGGCACAACGTATCCCAGGACAGTATTCGCCATCTGCACGGTCGACTGGATGTCAGAGTCAGAGCCTGCATTGCCGCCCGTGGAGGCTACACCACTTAGTAATATGGGCGTATCAACATGGTACCTCAGAACAGCTTGTGCTGTTGATCTGTAAATGTAATCATTTCATGTACTCCATATGCACTGCTGCAACAATAAATCTGGAGATAATTGGAAACCTCCAAAGATAAGAATTAATTTTTCTCCAGCAGTGTACATGGCGGTGGTGAATTGTGTCCTTCAGCTATGTATCAGCGAGAATACCTCACAGAAGGGAGTCTCCAGAAACTGAACAATTCTGCACCACAATTCGATTAACCTACGGGAATTTCTGTTGACATGCACCTCTATGAGAATGTTATAGAGCCCGCAAGGAGGCGGGGAGTCACGACATGATACTTTAGTTCAGAGTCTTCCAGAAAAATTATTTTAAATTCAATAAATTCAATGAGTGGTGCGAAAAGTTGCAATTGACTTTAAATAATAAAAAGTGTGAAGTCATCCATATGAGTGTTAAAAGGAATCCTCTAAATTTCGGTTACACGATAAATGCAGTTTCAACTAAATACTTAGGGATTACAATAACGAAAAATTTTAGTTGGTACGATTACATAGATAATGTTGTGAGTAAGAAAAAGCTAAGACTTCGATTTATTGGCAGAACACTAGGAAAATGTAACAGGTCTACTAAAGAGACTGCCTACACTTCGCTTGTGTGTTCTCTTCTGGAGTACTGCTATGCAGTATGGGATCCGTATCAGATAGGATCGACGCAGGACATCGAAAATGTTCATAGAAGGGCAGATCTTTTTTTACTACCATGAAATAGTGGAGAGAGCAACACGGGTATGACACGCGAATTGAGGCAGCTGTCATTAAAAGAAAGCCAAACTGATGTTAATAGGTATCTGCACAGTCTACGAGGGTATGCTGAAAGTAATACCTCCGAATACTTTACGTGAAAACTCAAGTTTTTTTAATGTATAAAAGCAAGCTTTACTAATATTCTACATATTTGTTCTTCATGTCTACATATTCATTTTTCAACATAGTGTACCTGGCGACGACCACTCCTCTCTCAACGAGAGACCAGTTTGTTGATATCGTCGCAGTAGAATGTTTGACTTTATTGACAGAGCCACATTCTCATCTCTGCTTGTACCACTTCATCCCCACAAAGTGAAATCCTCGAAGGTGTTCTTTAAGTTTTGGAAACAGACGAAATTCGGATGCTACCACGTCTGATTGTGTAGAGAATGAGCGACGACAGTGGACCCAAGGCGTCGGTCTGATGTAGATATCGCAGCGCCCGTGTTATGTCTGGCATCGTTGCACTGAAGGAGAGGGTACACCATGTGTGGATGAACCCTTCGCATTAGTGCTTTCAGTTTTTAGAGGGTGTCGCAGTATCTTGCAGAGTTTATTGTGACGCCTTCAGGCATGAATTCCAAATGCACTACACCTTGAACACCGCAAAACATTGTGAGCATGACTTTGCCTATTGATGGCATGGTCTTCAACTTTTCTGCCGTCGGTGTTCCTTCGTGGCAGATCTCCATTGATGCTCTCATGTTTTCGGGTTCACAATGGTGAACCCATCTTTCATCACCTGTCTCAATCTTCTTAGACAGCCCATTACCCTCATGCCCAAACTGTAGAAGAACTTACTACCAAAAAGGAAAAACACTACCTAATGTTCTGCGAAATATTATTTATTTAGTCACTTACGGCTTTTGGAATTTCAAGTTAATCTGCAGGTGGCAAGTGAATACTGCAAACACAAATAAGCATGATGTGTGACTTACACAGATATTACTTGTACAGAAGATACAAAAGTGACAGTTTTTTTACAAAGGAAAACGTAACTTTTTGTGACATAGATATAATTACATTAACTATAAAAGAGGAGCAAACAAAATTTTTACGTGAAGATACATTTAACAACCGATAACGAATAAGACGAATTTACTGTTTCAGCCTTGTATTTCTAACGAAAACTTAATTCAACAAAGAGGAAAATGGAAACTAAGTCTGGTCATTTAATACTGGCCTGACAGTGTTTGAGGGAAGTCTAATCCTCTATTGTTTCTGAAACGGTAGCGGTTTTGCCCACTAAGTCGATGTAAAATGCCTGACTGTTGAGCTACCATGATATGTTACCCCACCAATCCCGTTGTGCCAGCAACTGCACAGATCTGGCTGTGCTGTAATGTTGTAATAACTTCTCTTTTCAGAACCAGACGTGACAACTTTTGCAGTATCATTGTACTGAATAAATCCTCTTGTACTGGTAAACTTGTTGATGTTTCTTGCGTCAGCCTTTCTATGACGTCTTCTGTTGAGATGGTCACAGGAGTCTGCTGCAACATGTTCCATATTTTGACAAATAGGTAAAATATATTCACTATTTCCTTATCCTGGACCGAGCGAGGTGGCGCAGTGGTCAGACACTGGACTCGCATTCGGGAGGACGACGGTTCAATCCCGCGTCCGGCCATCCTGATTTAGGTTTTCCGTGATTTCCCTAAATCACTCCAGGCGAATGCCGGGATGGTTCCTCTGAAAGGGCACGGCCGAATTCCTTCCCCATCCTTCCCTAATCCGATGAGACCGATGACCACGCTGTCTGGTCTCCTTCCCCAAACAACCAACCAACCAACCTTATCCTGGTTCAGTTTAAACAACATAGGTCATTAGCTGAATTCTTAACCAATGGTTACATTGTAAGGCTTATCTAGCCTACTGACAACTGATACACTGGTAATACATGTGGGTGGCTCTTTTGCCGCCTAAAACAGATGCAGGCTGTACAAAGGAGAATCAGAAACATAACGATACGAGAAAATGAGACACTCAGCATAACAACATTGCAGCGCTTATCATTATGGTATTGCTGCACGTTCTGAGCGTCTGATAGACAGTAATGCGTCATTTTTGAGTTGTTAATTACGCTAAGTGGAGGGCGATAATGGACGCTGTATTCGGAAACTTATGATGATATGATTCACAGTATTAAATGAGTGCTGTTTATTAATCACAATATAGATACAAGAGGTTGTTATAAATCTTAAAAAGGCAAAAGTCTTATGTCCCGGAAAACCGGGCTAGTGAGTGGAAGAAGATGTAGTGTTAACAGATATGCAGATAATCATACCATGTCTCCCACCGCTCAGGTGGTTATAGGTTATATACAGCGTGGTCCATCTGAAGTTTCGGATGAGATTATTACGAAAACTATACATCGGGTAAAAACAGTGGGTAAGACAAGTTCGTAAGCTCAAAGGGGGACAGCAAATGATACTACACGTGACCCCCAGCTCCCGCCCCCTTGGGTGGGGAGGGGGGCAACTTTTAAATCTTAAATGAAAACCCCCATTTTTATTGCAAATTCGGATTTTCCATTAAAAAGTAATCGAGTTTTGTCTGAAACAATTTTTAAACCATTGAAAGATGGAGCTGAAATCGAGAAAAATAAAAATTGAGGAAGAACTCCGATTTATTTAGAATAATCCGAGAAGGACGCATCAAATCGATACAAATTGTGCACCAATCCTTTCATTACGCCACATTAAGCTAATTTTTTTTTTTTTTTACAAACTGTATCCTACCCGCCACAGTTTTTATGGAGGGATGCGGAGTGGTATTAAAATCTCGTTAGGGAACTCTTCACAATTGCATTACCCACCAGACTGTGGCACTACCGTGGCTGAACTGCGAACTATTGCTGAGTATAAAGGTGGGTGCAATGCGATCAGACGTCACATCAGTCTCAGATTGTGAACCGTAAATACCAACTGACGAAAGTAAATTATTCTTTAGCGAAACACGGTTCACTATCCTTCTACAGAGATTGTTGATCTGATGTTAATTTTAGGTGAATGCCATAACAATTCCGCTGCAGCTGCGCAATTGTATTCGGATCGTTTCCCAAACAGACGACATCCAAGCCAAAACATTATTCTAAATTGCAGTCAACGAGCTCGAAATGGATACATGCACCGTCCACCTTGTCATCGCGAATACAATGAAAATGACGCTCGTACCCTGTCCGTTCTCGCCTGTGTTCAACTGGATCCCGAAATGAGTTGTCGTGGGATTCAGAGACAAACTGGAATACCGAAATCAACCGTTTTTGAGGATTTTGAAGGCACATAAATATCATGCGTATCATGTCACACTGACGCAGGCATTAACGCCAAAAGATATGCAAATACGAGTGCATTTCTGCTAATGAGCCATTAAAATGATAAAAGGTGACAAGGATTTTTTTAGATACATTATGTTCACCGATAAAGCCATATTCAAAAACAATTTCGAATTAAATCGTCATGATTGTTATTATTGGTCCCCTGTCAACCCACACTGGCACAGACTCGTTGACAATCAACACAAATGATCGTTAATGGTCTGTTGTGGAATTTTAAACGGTTACTTGATAGGACCGTATGTTTTTGAACGAAATGTTACTGAGGAATCTTATTTACAACTTCTCCGCGATGATTTTTTGGAGATAATGGAAGATGTTGATTTATAAACTAGGCAATGAATGTGGTTCAAACAGGACGGAGCAGCTCCCCATTACGCTCAAAAAGGTGCGGAACGTCTTAAATTTACGATACCCTGGTCAGTGGATAGGACACGGCGGACCAATTCAGTGGCCTCCACGTTCACCAGACCTAACATCTGATTTTTTCTTGTGGGGTTACTTAAAAAATACTGTTTAAGAAAGACAGCCCACAACCCGAATCAATATGGAGCAACGCATTCGAAGAGCGTGTGTAGCCATACCGCGGGATGTGCTGATAAAACTATGGCCAACTTTTGCTGACGATTGACTTTATGCATTGAATCAAATGGGATAATTTTGAACAATTTCTTCGTGGCTAATTTTATTAATTAAGCACCCCAAATTGTGAGAGGCAAGGGGACTCACACTAATGAAGCACCCTATGGGAACATCATTCTACTACGTCCATGTCGTTGTTCCTGGGTAACGTTAAAAGTAGGATACAGTACATTTTGTTGAAAAATAGCTTAATTTGGCGTAACGAAAGAATTGGTGCAATTTTTTTATCGATTTGATGCGTCTTTCTCGGATAATTCTAAATAAATCAGAGTTTTCCCCCAATTTCAATTTTTCTCGAATTCAGCGTCATCTGTCAATGGTTTAAAAAATGTTTCAGACAAAACTTAATTACTTTTTTATGAGGAATCCGACTCTGCAATAAAAAATGGGTGTTTCGATTTAAGAATTAAAAGTTGTACCCCGCCCCACCCAAGGGGCGATTTGTATGTTTGTAAAATTGGAATTGTGTATTAGAATGGTTTGTTTTGTATCTGTTTCATGTCGTGGCAGAGCTTAGTAACACGACGACAGCAGCATCTTCAGTCCACCTAGCAAGCAGAGAGCTAGCCCCTATTGTTCACCATGCAAAGAACATTGCGCGATAGAAGACCTGTCGGCGTGTATTATCGCCCTCTGATTCTAATAAAGCATATGTATTTAACTCCATGTAACAAAAAAAAAAAAAAAAAGGGATGATGTTGTAAATGAAATAGTAATGGTAGTTAGTTTAGTTCTTGTACTGATTATGATCAATATTCATGTTATTGTAAAGACAACATTCAAATAAAACACATAGCTAGAAGTGAGAAGTGATTTATTTATCTGTCAGGAGAACTGAAGTGAATGTTTCATTATCATTTAAGACTGGTTATGCCTTTCAGCGTTCAGTCTGGAGCACAGTCCCTCTTATAAAATTCCTCCATGATCCCTTATTCAGGGCTAACATTGGTGCCTCTTCTGATGTTAAGCCGATTACTTCAAAATCATTCTTAACTGAATCCAAGTACCTTCTCCTTGGTCTGCCCCGACCCCTCCTACCCTCTACTGCTGAACCCATGAGTCTCTTGGGTAACCTGGCTTCTCCCATGCGTGTAACATGACCCCACCATCTAAGCCTGTTCGCCCTGACTGCTACATCTATAGAGGTCATTCCCAGTTTTTCTTTGATTTCCTCATTGTGGACACCCTCCTGCCATTGTTCCCATCTACTGGTACCTGCAATCATCCTAGCCACTTTCATATCCGTAACCTCAACCTTGTTGATAAGGTAACCTGAATCCACCCAGCTTTCGCTCCCATACAACTAAGTTGGTCGAAAGATTGAACGGTGCAGAGATAACTTAGTCTTGGTAGTGACTTCCTTCTTGCAGAAGAGAGTAGATCGTAGCTGAGCGCTCACTGCGTTAGCTTTGCTACACCTCGCTTCCAGTTCTTTCACTGTGTTGCCATCCTGTGAGAATATGCATCCTAAGTACTTGAAACCATCCACCTGTTCTAACTTTGTTCCTCCTATTTGGCACTCAATCCGTTTATATCTCTTTCACACTGACATTACTTTCGTTTTGAAGATGCTAATCTTCATACCATAGTCCTTACATTTCTGATCTAGCTCTGAAATATTACTTTGCAAACTTTCAATCGAATCTGCCATCACAACTAAGTCATGGGCATATGCGAGACTGCTTATTTTGTGTTCACATATCTTAATCTCACCCAGCCAGTCTATTGTTTTCAACATATGATCCATAAATAATATGAACAACAGTGGAGACAGGTTGCAGCCTTGTCTTACCCCTGAAACTACTCTGAACCATGAACTCAATTTACCGTCAACTCTAACTGCTGCCTGACTATCCATGCAAAAATCTTTAATTGCTTGCAAAAGTTTGCGTCCTATTCCATAATCTCGTAGAACAGACAATAACTTCTTCCTAGGAACCCAGTAATATGCCTTTTCTAGATCTATAAAGCATAGATACAATTCCCTGTTCCACTCATAACACTTCTCCATTATTTGCCGTAAGCTAAAGATCTGGTCCTGACAACCTCTAAGAGCCTGATTTTCATTCAATTGGTGCTCAACTAATACTCGCACTTTCCTTTCAAGAATGCCTGAGAAGATTTTTCCCACAACGCTAATTAAAGAGATACCTCTGTAGTTGTTACAATCTTTTCTGTTTCCATGTTTAAAGATTGGTGTGATTACTGCTTTTGTCCAGTCTGATGGAACCTGCCCCGACTCCCAGGCCATTTCAATTATCCTGTGTAGCCATTTAAGACCTGACATTCCACTGTATTTGATGAGTTCCGACTTAATTTCATCCACCCCAGCTGCTTTATTGCACTGCAATCTATTAACCATTTTCTTCACTTCATCAAATGTGATCCTATTTCCATCATCATTCATATCCCATTGTGCCTCAAAATCTGAAACATTACTGATCGTATTTTCACTTACATTGAGCAACTCTTCAAAATATTCCCTCCATCTGGCCAAGGAATCCACAGGATTCACCAGCAGTTTTCCTGACCTGTCCAAAATACACTCCTGGAAATTGAAATAAGAACACCGTGAATTCATTGTCCCAGGAAGGGGAAAATTTATTGACACATTCCTGGGGTCAGATACATCACATGATCACACTGACAGAACCACAGGCACATAGACACAGGCAACAGAGCATGCACAATGTCGGCACTAGTACAGTGTATATCCACCTTTCGCAGCATTGCAGGCTGCTATTCTCCCATGGAGAAGATCGTAGAGATGCTGGATGTAGTCCTGTGGAACGGCTTGCCATGCCATTTCCACCTGGCGCCTCAGTTGGACCAGCGTTCGTGCTGGACGTGCAGACCGCGTGAGACGACGCTTCATCCAGTCCCAAACATGCACAATGGGGGACAGATCCGGAGATCTTGGTGGCCAGGGTAGTTGACTTACACCTTCTAGAGCACGTTGGGTGGCACGGGATACATGCGGACGTGCATTGTCCTGTTGGAACAGCAAGTTCCCTTGCCGGTCTAGGAATGGTAGAACGATGGGTCCGATGACGGTTTGGATGTACCGTGCACTATTCAGTGTCCCCTCGACGATCACCAGAGGTGTACGGCCAGTGTAGGAGATCGCTCCCCACACCATGATGCCGGGTGTTGGCCCTGTGTGCCTCGGTCGTATGCAGTCCTGATTGTGGCGCTCACCTGCACGGCGCCAAACACGCATACGACCATCATTGGCACCAAGGCAGAAGCGACTCTCATCGCTGAAGACGACATGTCTCCATTCGTCCCTCCATTCACGCCTGTCGCGACACCACTGGAGGCGGGCTGCACGATGTTGGGGCGAGAGAGGAAGGCGGCCTAACGGTGTGCGGGACCGTAGCCCAGCTTCATGGAGACGGTTGCGAATGGTCCTCGCCGATACCCCAGGAGCAACAGTGTCCCTAATTTGCTGGGAAGTGGCGGTGCGGTCCCCTACGACACTGCGTAGGATCCTACGGTCTTGGTGTGCATCCGTGCGTCGCTACTGTCCGGTCCCAGGTCGACGGGCACGTGCACCTTCCGCCGACCACTGGCGACAACATCGATGTACTGTGGAGACCTCACGCCCCACGTGTTGAGCAATTCGGGGGTACGTCCACCCTGCCTCCCGCATGCCCACTATACGCCCTCGCTCAAAGTCCGTCAACTGCACATACGGTTCACGTCCACGCTGTCGCGGCATGCTACCAGTGTTAAAGACTGCGATGGAGCTCCGTATGCCACGGCAAACTGGCTGACACTGACGGCGGCGGTGCACAAATGCTGCGCAGCTACCGCCATTCGACGGCCAAGACCGCGGTTCCTGTTGTGTCCGCTGTGCCGTGCGTGTAATCATTGCTTGTACAGCCCTCTCGCAGTGTCCGGAGCAAGTATGGTGGGTCTGACACACCGGTGTCAATGTGTTCTTTTTTCCATTTCCAGGAGTGTACTTGTCTACCTGAGTTCTAGTATGTAGCCATTTTTGATACGCCTTCTTTTTCCTTTTACAGGCTGCCTTGGCTGTGTCATTCCACCAAGCTGTTTGTTTCATCCTATCTTTACACACTATTGTTCCAAGACATTCTTTAGCCACTTCTAGTACTGTGTCCCTGTACCTTGTCCATTCCTTTTCCAATGACTGTAATTGACTACAGTCAACTAACTGGTACCTTTCTGAGATCACTGTTATGTACTTGTGCCTGATTTCCTGATCCTGAAATTTCTCCACTCTTATCCTCCTACATATAGACCTGACCTCAGGCACTTTCGGCCCCACAATCTCAATTTCACTGCAGATTAAATAATGATCAGTGTAATCAAAGAATCCCCTGAATACACGTGTGTCCCTCACAGCCTTCCTGAATTCCTGATCTGTTATTATAAATTCAATAACAGATCTGGTTCCCCTGCCTTCCCAAGTATACCGGTGAATGTTCTTATGTTTAAAAAAGGATTTTGTGATTACTAAGCCCATACTGGCACAGAAATCCAAGAGTTGTTTCCCGTTCCTGTTGGCCTCCATATCCTCTCCAAATTTACCCACAAAATTTTCATAGCCTTCTGTTCGATTTCCAATCCTGGCATTAAAATCACCCATGAGCAGAACACTGTCCTCGTCCTTTACTCTAACAACTACCCTCCGCCACACACCGTCAGGTGGCTTGCGGAGTATGGATGTAGATGTAGATACATCACTGAGTGCCTCATAAAAACTATCCATCTTATCTTGATCTGACCCTTCACAATGCGAATATACTGACACAATCCTAATTTTCTTGCTAGACACTGTCAAATCTATCCACATCAGCCGTTCGTTTACATACCTTATTGCAACTACGCTGGGTTCCATTTCTTTCCTGCTGTAAAGCCCTATACCCCATTGTGCTATTCCTGCTTTGACTCCTGACAGGTAGACCTTGTATTCTCCCACTTCCTCTACTTTCTCACCCCTTACCCGAATGTCACTAACAGCTAAAACGTCCAGCCCCATCTTACTTGCAGCCTCTGCCAGCTCTACCTTCTTCCCAGAGTAGCCTCCATTGATATTAATAGCTCCCCTTCTCATTACCATTTGTTTGCCAAGTCGTATCTTAGGAGTCCCTGGTTTGTCAGTTAGAGGTGGGACTCCGTCACCTCCAAAGGTCCGAGGCATTTTGCTCTGATTGTTGCCAGCATCATATTTAAAGTACCAGTGAAGCAGGTTGCTAGCCTTACTTGCCCTGAGTCCCACTGGGTTTTACCCCTAACGGTTGAGGGACTAACCGGTGGATTTGGTAGTCTTTGCCGTATGAACACAAAGGTGACCACGACTCAGAATATGTCCGAGATGCCCAGCCTTATTCCAAAGTAACTGGTATCCCGAATGTCGGGACCACTTACTTGGCCACTCATACGTTGCCCGTGGTTCATGAGCTAGGACATGACACACACCATGAACCTTATATGGACGAAATTTATTTGCTTTTTAATCTGGTTTTATTATAATAAGATTGATTTTTCCTCGTGATAGAGCTCTGAGAAAATATAAAAATGCTGCAAATGAAGCAGCTGGAGAGGAATACAAACGTCTTCAGAATGATATTGACAGGAAGTGCAAAATGGCTAAGCAAGGATGGCATATATCACTAGAGGTAAGATAGATACTGCCTACAGGAAAATTAAATAGAACTTTCGAGAATATAGAACGACCTATATGAATATAATGAGCTCAGATGGAAAACCAGTGCTAAGCAAAGACGGGAAAGCAGAAAGCTGGGAGGAGTATATAGAGGGTCTATACAAGGGCGATGTACTTGGGGACAATATTATGGAAATGGAAGAGGACGTAGATGAAGATGAAATGGGAAATATGATACTGCGTGAAGAATTTTACAGAGCACTGGAAGACCTAAGTCGAAACAAGGCTCCGGCAATAGACAACATTCCATTAGAGCTACTGAGAGCCTTGGGAGAGACAGCCATGACAAAACTCTACCATTTGGTGAGCAAGATGTACGAGACAGGCGAAATACCCTCAGACTTCAAGAAGAATACAATAATTCCCAAGGAAAGCACGTGTCAACAGGTGCGAAAATTACCGAACTATCAATTTAATAAGTCATGACTGTAAAATACTAATACGAATTCCTAAGAGACGAGTGAAGAAACTGATAGAAGCCGAACTCGGGGAAGATCAGTTTGAATTCCCAGAAATGTTGGAACAAGCGAGGCAATACTGACCCAATGTCTTACCTTAGAAGATAGATTAAGGAAAGTCAAACCTACGTTTCAAGCATTTGTAGACTTGGAGAAAGTTTTTGACAATGTTGACTAGAATACTCTCTTTCAAATTCTGAAGATGGCAGGGGTCAAATACAGGGCGAAAGGCTATTTACAATTTATACAGAAAGCAGATGGCAGTTATAAGAGTAGAGGGGCATGAAAGGGAAGCAGTGGTTGCGAAGGGAGTGAGTCAGGCTTGTAGCCTATCCCCGATGTTATTCGATCTGTATATTGAGCAAGCAAAAAACTGTGACGTTTGCCGATGACATTGTAATTCTGTCAGAGACAGCAAAGGGCCTGGAAGAGCAGTTGAACGGAATGGACAGTGACTTGAAAGGAGGATATGAGATAAACATCAAAAAAAGCAAAACGAGGATAATGGAATGTAGTCGAATGAAGGCAAGTGATGCTGAGGGAATTAGATTAGGAAATGATACACTCAAAGTAGTAGATGAGTTTTGCTATTTGGGGAGCAAAATAACTGATGATGGTCGAAATAGAGAGGATAAAAAATGTAGGAGGAAAAGAAATTTGTTCACATCGAGTATAGATTTAAGTGGCAGGAAGTCTTTTCTGAATGTATTTTTGTGGAGTGTAGCCATCTATGGAAGAGAATCATGGACGACCAATAGTTTATACAAGAAGAGAATAGGAGCTTTCGAAATGTCGTGCTACAGAAGAATGCTGAAGATTAGATGGAAAGATCAGGTAAGTAATGAGGAGGTACTGAATAGAACTGGGGAGAAGAGGAAATTGTGGCACAACCTGACTAAAATAAGGGACCGTTTGGTAGGACACGTTCTGAGGCATGAAGGGATCATCAATTTAGTATTGGAGGGCATCGTGGAGGATAAAAATAATAGAATGAGACCGAGAGATGAATGCAATAAGCAGATTCAGAAGGATGTAGGTTGCAGTACGTACTCAGAGATGAAGCTTGCACAGGATAGAGTAGCATGGAGAGCTGCATCAAACCAGACTCTGGACTGAAGACCACAAAAAAACAGAGCTTTCACGAGAATACTAGAATTACTGAAGTTCGGAGTGAATCAGTTATCGATATTTAAAGGCAATAACAATGAAAATACACCAAATGTCAATTTTAAATTAAAGATGCCGTGTAATGTTTTTGAAACAGGTGTTACGCTAATGATTGAATTATTGTCTCTCACTACTTCCGACGAAGCAGGAAATTAATTTAATCAACCCACTGAAGTAATTAAAATTTCTTGTGGTGTACCCTCTGAAGAAGAAGTATGAAACGGTCAAACTGAATTATTACACGTATATGATAGGGAATTTTCGTTAACTGGGTGCTAGGTACGACGTTCATTGATGTTGTCTGTTTAAATAATAACGTCCAAAAAGTAGATGTGGCACCTCAGGGGCAAGAAGAACTAGTAAGAGTCTCATGCAAAACAACATTCTGTGGATTTATATGTGTCCCTACCAAAGAATTCAGGAAATTTTATATGTATACGAGTGGAACTAGAAGTCTTTTACAAGTTTATCAAACCGTACACTCATAAAAGTGGCCGCTAAAGCAATATTTAACAGGCTGATTCAGTATTTTGCGACTATATGTGCACCAAAATCACTATTATCAGGTAACGAACCCAAATTTATTGCTAACATTTGAAAATATTATATGGAACAATATGATCTACAAGGAACATAAATTTCAGCTTATCACCTAACAAGTAATACAGTTAATGATATATGCGTGAGCTGGGTAGATTGTGTAGAACCTGTTACCATCACAGCCGTAGGGCGTTTGGCAGATTTATTACGGATTTCAAAGTTGTCATGAACTCCGTACAACACGAATCCACGGGGAAAGGCGCAGTGACAGGTACAGGCAAAGATAAAGGTAACATACAGATCCAAACGGTTTACTAAAAATCTCAGACTATGCAGTTGTAACATCACAGATTTTATTCTCGTAAAACCCCCTTAGAAAGCTAGTGAATTGAACAGTGAGATTTCAAAATTTATATGTATTTACAGTGGTCTGAACTGCAGGTATTGTACTGTATAGTCTGGAGCCAGGGACCTAGAAACGACGGAGAGGCTTCGTTCCCCGTCGTAGCCCTCAGTGGTTCACAACCCCACAAAAGGCTACAGCAGTCCGCTCACCCCACTGTCGCCCCACACCGAACCCAGGGTTATTGTGCGGTTCGGCCCCCATTGGATCCCCCAGGAAACGTCTCACACCAGACGCGTGTCATCCCAATGTTACCGTGGTAGAGTAATTATGGTGTACGCGTACGTGGAGAAAGTGTTTGTGCAGCAACCTCCGTCATAGTGTAACTGAGGCGGAATAAGGGTAATCAGCCCGCATTCACCGAGGCAGAAGGCAAACAGCCTTAAAAACCATCCACAGATTGCAACTTTCCTGGCAGATTAAAACTGTGTGCCGGACCGAGACTCGAACTCGGGACATTTGCCTTTCGCGGGCAAGTGCTTTAGCAACTGAGCTACCCAAGCACGCCTCACGCCCCATCCTCACAGCTTCAATTCCGCCAGTATCTCGTCTCCGACCTTACAAACTTCACAGAAGCTCTCCTGCGAAACTTGCAGAACTAGCACTTCTGGAAGAAAGGATACTGCAGAGACATGGCTTAGCCACAGCCTGGGGGATGTTTCTAGAGTGAAATTTTCACTCTACAGCGGAGTGTGCGCTGATATGAAACTTTCCTGGGAGATTAAAACTGTTGCAATCTGCCAGGAAAGTTTCATATCAGCTCACACTCCGCTGTAGAGTGAATATTTCACTCTACATCCGCAGATTGGCCAGAACACTGGACGTCGACCCTAATCTGCAGGGTGGATTCGTGCCAGGGACGGGCACTCCTTCCCGCCCGGAAAGCAGTGTGGTTTTTCTTTTTCTTAATGATTGGTTCGAAGGATCAGGGAGAGGATGTAGCGGGTTTGACTATGTTGTTTTATTTATTTATTTAAATTTTTATTTATTTATTTAGATTTTTTTATTTTTATACTATTTAGGGATTTATTTTTGTTTCATTAAAAAAAGATCGTACAACTGCAGTATCCGAGCGTCCGAGTCGTCTTCTCGTCTGTTGGGAGGGGTTCCCCCCTATTCACTTCGTGGTGGATCAGTATGCTCGAAGATTCTTCTTCATTTTCAGCGTCTCATACCCGGAACGCCACAGTGAGCAGCAGGATCTGCAAATAATGAACCTATACAATTTGCGAAACGGGTCCTGTACTTGGGGTGGCTGCATCTGTCGTCATTAGTAGGGACCAAAAGTCGAGTGTGCCTTTGTCAGCATCGCAAAATATGTAGTCAAGGGCTACGCCTTTTAGCCAGTTAACAGCGTTAGTCCTGGTCGATGGAAAGTATACGCCGCCGGGGCGCAATATAACATCGGGGAAGGCAGATGGTGGTGGTTAGTGTTTAACGTCCCATCGACAACGAGGTCATTAGAGACGGAGCGCAAGCTCGGGTTAGGGAAGGATTGGGAAGGAAATCGGCCGTGCTCTTTCGAAGGAACCATCCCGGCATTTGCCTGAAACGATTTAGGGAAATCACGGAAAACCTAAACCGGGATGGCTGGAGACGGGATTGAACCGTCGTCCTCCCGAATGCGAGACTCCTACAGTCGCCACCAGAGTAATGCCAGCATGCGGTGCGTCAGTAGCCAGCACTCGCTGGTCACGGCACAAGTCAGGCAGTGTGCCTCCGAATCAACGACTGAGCATGCCGGACACAAGGGGTCGTCCGACAGATGAATGGAATGTAGCCTCTGAAGAGTAGCGAACTTCCCATTCAGAAGCACGTACACAAAGAACGCACCGTCGTAGGTACAAAATGCGTGTGCATCGCAAGCCACATCTTGTGCCAGGCAACTTCAGGATGTCTGCATGCTACCGTATTGATAGGTTGCTGCTGTTGGTAGAGGCGATAACAGTCTTTCTTGCTGGGCATCCGTGTCACCGGAAGGTCTGACCATAAGTAGCTGAGGTCAGTCAAAAACTCTCTGATGAGGGCGAGTTCTGGTGAAATGTGTCCTACAGAAAACGGGGGATGCAGAGCGTGTGCAACTTCAGTTATCAGGGCGCCCGTCAGAGTGGAGTGGGCAGAGGTCCACGTGGGACGCATATTGTTGAGATGAAGCGATCGCGCACGCTTATAGACCTGAATTAAGCCGATACCGCCCGCCCGCTGCGTCAGTGTCAGGGTGGCGTATTGTACTTCAAAAACAAGGCAGGCGCTCACGAAAGGTCCATATGATGCTTGAAATCTGTCGGCCATCATAACCGTCAAGGGGAGGAAATGCACAAAGTAGTTCAGTTTGGAGACAAGATAGGTTTTGATATAACGCGTTCAGAGGAGCATATTCATGCGACGCAATTTGTTGTCATGTAGCAGAGCACGTGTCTGGTGTAGAAGCCGTCGGCACGTAGCCGCCGCCATGCGGCGGACATTGCTATATAACTGCACTCCTAAACACTTGAGTACGGGCACCTTGTCAAAGGGCACCGCCGTTGCGTGGGAAAGCCCTCTCCGACATCCATGTATTTGATCTTCTTCCCGCTGATGACGCTCCCAGGGACCGCCCCGTTCTGGAGTAGCCACTGAAGCGTCATATGCATTTCATCCTCTGATCTGGCCAGGAACACCACATCATCGGCGAATGCATCACAACGGAAGCTCACGTCCCGCACGGAAATGCCTGTTAATCGTTGCCGTACACCATGTAAAGCTGGTTCAAGCGCTGCCGCAAATAATAAGATCGACAAGGGGCACCCTTGTCTCACTGACCGTCCAACAACAGTGTGACCAACCTGGTAACCGTTGACTATCGCACTCCGTGGACCAGTCGAAGGACCACCTGTGCATACTCTGGAGAGAGGCCCATATGTTCCAAAACTGCGAGTAGGAGACCGTGGTCGACGCGGTTGAATGCATGGTCAAAATTGACGGCGAAAAGGGCGCCTTGTATTTTGCAGGCCGCCCTCAAAGCAATTACGTTGCTGTATGCTCTTAAAGCTGTATGAATGTTGACTGCACGGATATCCGGGCGGGCCAAGTGCAGGTAACTCCTCACACTAACAAATGCCATCAAATCCAAACCATTAGGTGTTCCCAACATATTGGACTTAAACCTTTATGTGCTTAGAGCAGAATAAGAAATACAGTTATCTGAGAACATGACCAAAATACTATGTACTCTTGTAAATACTGTTATTGTATCTGCGGTTTTATACATTGAATGTTTTAGCAATTACGAATATGGACAACCAACAGCTGTAGACTGGAAGGACGACAGTGAAAATTTATGCCGGACTTTGACTCGAACCCGGCCTACCCGACGATAGCGAGAGGTCAACTAACCATTTGGCTATCCGTGCACGACTCCCGGCAAGACCCAAACTTCATTATGTTGTCAACCATGCGTTTACGAGCTGTACTCGTACATGCATTATGTATATTCCCGTACAAGGCCGCGGTGGTCTCGCGGTTCTAGGCGCTCAGTCCGGTACCGCGCGACTGCTACGGTCGCAGGTTCGAATCCTGCCTCGGGCATGGATGTGTGTGATGTCCTTAGGTTAGTTAGGTTTAATTAGTTCTAAGTTCTAGGCGACTGATGACCACAGATGTTAAGTCAGACAATGCTCAGATCCAGCCCGTACAAATGAGACATTTTACTTGATTGAAGCTTGCCCGGTGTCGGAGGATTAATACGATATTGCAGTGCCTATGTCATTCCGAATTACAATGCAAAGTTCCTTTTGACCTGTATGCATGTCCAGAGGAACTTTCATCGTAATTCGGAATAACACAGGCATTGCAATATCGTATGATTTTATACTGCTCACGATTAATTATCGGTATAATCTCACTAATTAAAATATGTAAGTTTAAGATTCTGACTATTTTAGGTGGGTATTCCATAAAATGAAATGGAGAAAGATGATTAAAGGACTGCAATGAATAGTGATCTGCACCCAACTGATGTGAACATCTTAGCAAATGAAAAATGAATAAGGGACTGCCAACAATTCAAATAGGCAGCGCACTCTTCTGCTAAGTAGATAAGGAAAAAATACATTTAACATGGACTGCCAGGGTTGATAAAGGGACAGCGAATGGTTTTTCAAGTGAGAATGGTAATAGTAAACGGTTGTGAAAATATACTTGACCTCTTAGCAACAATTAATCTTGAGCCAATAACTGTCATCAAAGCGGATACAAGGATTGGTGAACAAAGGATTGTCGTAGCCAGACTGACTACCGTAACTCCCAAGTCCTTCAAAAATAAAAGAAAAATGTCTATTAAAAAAAAATCGGTTGATGACTTCCTGAGAGAAAATTTCCACTCCTTCAAAATTAACAATGTAAGTGTGGACCAGGTGTGGCTTAAATTCGAAGGAATAGTACCGACGCTAATATAGAGGTTTATACCAAATAAATTAACAAACTACGGAGCTGATCCCCCATGGTAGCACAAAACAGGTCAGAACATTGTCACAGAAACACCTAAAAAAGAGACGTTTTACAGAAGCTCGAAATTTAGCGCGGACGTCAGTGCGAGATGCTTATAACAGTTCCCATAACGAAACGTTGTCTCGAAACCTGGTATAAAATCGAAAGAACTCTGGTCGTATATAAAGTATGCTAGCGGCAAGAAGATGCCTTCTCTACGCGATAACAATGGAAATACTATCGACGACAGTGCCGCTAAAACAGATTTACTAAACACAGACTTTCACCAAAGAAGATGAAGTAAATTTCCCAGAATTCGAATCAACAACAGCTGGAAACATGAGTAACTTAGAAGTACATATCCTCTGACAAGTGAAGTAACTTATATTACTTAATAAAGGCAAATCTTCCGGTCCACACTGTATACCACTCAGTTTCCTTTCAGATTATGTTGACGCAATAGCTCCGTACTGAACAATCATATACAATCGCTGTCTCTACAAAAGATCCGTACCCAAAGACTGGAAAGTTGCACAAGACACACCAGTATTCAAGAAAGGCAACAGGAGTAATCCACTAAATCACAGGCCCATATCACTAACGTCGATATGTAGCTGGAGTCTGGAATATATTTTGTGTTCGAACATTATGAATTACCTCGAAAAAGAAACGGTTTATCGACACATCGTCAACATAGATTTATAAAACATCGTTCTTGTGAGGCACAACTCGCTCTTAGCTCACACGAAGTGTTGAGTGCTATTGACAAGGGACTTAAAGTTCATTCCGTATTTTTCGATTTCCCGAAGACTTTTGACATAATACCTCACAAGCGGCTTGTAATGAAATTGCGTGGTCATGAAATATCGTCTCAGTTATGCGATTGGGTTCGTGATATCCTGTCAGAGAAGTAATAGTTCGTGGAAATTTATACAGTAAAACAGAAGTTCCACAAGGTAATGTTATTGGCCCTCAGCTGTTCCTTATCTATATGAAAGTTTTAGGAGACAATCTGAGCAGCCGTCTAAGTTCTTTGCAGATGATGCTGCCGTTTACCGTCTAGTAAAGTCAGCTGAAGTTCGAAACCAATTGCAAAACGATTTACATCAAATAATGAAAAGTGTGACCTCATCCACATGGATGCTAAAAGAAATCCGTTAAATATCGGTTACATGATAAATCAATCTAATCTAAACGCCGTAAATTCAACTAAATACCTAGGAATTACAATTACGATCAACTTAAATCGGAAAGAACACAAAGAAAATGTAGTGGGGAAGGTGAGCCAATGACAGCATGTTATTGGTCAAATGCTTAGAGGATGCAACAGATCTGCTAAAGAGACTGCCCGCACTATGTTTGTCCGTTTTCTTTGAGAGTACTGCTGGGTGGTGTTGGATCCTTACCAGATAGGATTAACGGAGTTCACCGAGAAAGTTCAAAGGAGGGCAGCACGTTTTGTATTATGGTGAAGTAAGGGAAAGAGTGTCACGGACAATGCACAGGGTTTGAAGTGGATATGATGAACACTAAAGTGTTTCTGGTTGCGCTGGGATCTTCTCACGAAATTTCAGTCACCACCTTTCTCCTCCGAATACGAAAATATTTTGTTGCTGCCGACGTACATAGGGAGAAACGAACATAATAATAAAGTAAGGGCAATCAGAGCTCGCACGGAAGGATGTAGGAGTTAGTTCTTTCCGCGCGCTGTTCGAGAGTGGAATAATAGAGAATTACTGCAAAGGTGGTTCGATGAACACTCAGCCAGGCACTTAACTGTAATTTGCAGAGTATCCATGTTGGTGTAGATGTAGAAAAAAGAAATGTTTACTGTGGACCACCTGAGATGGTACAGTGGCAGAAAAAGGTTTTGCATTTACTATAAATAGTGTGTTTAAAATGTTTTGTGTTATTTTGCTAGACTACTGAAAATCTGAGCAGACAGAAACATCCTTCATATAAAACTGATCTTTTTACTTAAGTGTTCCTCATAATCTAAAAAAAAAACATACATTAGTTGTTCTTAAATTTTTCATTTATTGCAAACTATGTAAAAATTGTGTTGGTTTTGATGAAGCTTGTATATGCAGTGATGGACAAACATCGCAACACCAAACAAAAATTAATGTAGAGGAGTTATATTTTCCGGAATACATTTGTCTAGGTAACTTATTTAAGTGAGTAGTACTGCAAGATCACAGGTTAATGTAAGTGTGAGATAAGCCATGGCAAATGTGAAATTCTGGTACATTAATAAGCGGTGCAACCACCGGAATGATGAATGCAAGCTCGCAAAGGGGCATGTATTGTGTTGTACAGGTGCCGGATGTCAGTTTGTGGGATGGAGTTCCATGGCTGATGCACTTGGTCGGTCAATACAGGGACAGTTACTTCTGTTTGTGTATAATTCTGGCGTCGCCGTCCCTGTCCCACATGTCCTCGACTGGAGAGACATCTAATGGTGGAACTGGTCAAGGCAACATGCCGATACTCGGTAGAGCATGTTGGGTTACAACAGCAGTATATGGGTGAGCGCTATCCTGTTGGAAAGTACCCCTGGGAGTGCTGTTCATGAATGGCAGCACAGCAAGTCGAATCACCAGTCTGACGTAGAAAGTTGCAGTTGGGGTGCGTGGGATTGCCACGAGGCTGCTCCTGCTGCCATACGTAATCACACCCCAGACCATGACTCCCGGTGTAGGTCGAATGTGTCTATCATGCTGACAACGTGGTCACAGGTCCTCATCTGACCTCCTTCCAACAAACACACGCCCATCACTGGGACCGACACAGAGCCAACCTTCATCAGAAAACACAACAGATGTCTATCCAGCCCTCTAGTGACCTCTCGGATCACATCACTGAAGTTTCAGATGGCAGTGGTTTGGCGTCAGTGAAATGCAGGCTATAGGATGTCTCGCTCGAAGCTGTCCTTGAAGGGACCTGTATGGAACAGTAACACGATGGTCTTCCCTCTCGGTAGTGCCATGTGATAGTCTGGAGCCCGGTCTTCTTACGGCCGTATATTCTCGTCACATCACTGGGAGAAATCATGTACAATGGCTACATTACTGCCAAGTCTTTCTGCAATATCGAAGAGGGGACATGCACCTTCTCGTAACCCTATTACACGACATTTTTCAAATTCAGTGAGGTGCTGATCTTAAAGGTATTTTTCACTGACGTCAACTCACCGCGTCCAATTTCAAAGGTAACTAACGCTGACGACCATTACAACGTGTATTTAAAGCAAAACTGGTTTGTATCCTCATAGTGGCGCTACTAGCCATAGTCTTACAAGACTGGCTCGAAATTTGAGCCGGCCGGAGAGGACGAGCGGTTCTAGGCGCTACAGTCTGGAACCGCGCCACCGGTACGGTCGCAGGTTCGAATCCTGCCTCGGCCATGGATGTGTGTGATGTCCTTAGGTTAGTTAGGTTTAAGTAGTTCTAAGTTCTAGTGGACTGATGGATGACCTCAGAAGTTAAGTCCCGTAGTGCTCAGAGCCATTTGAACCATTTTTTTCCAAATTTGAGTAGACATCATATTTCAGATGTAGAAACACGCCTACCAAAACATCCTTTTATGCCGCACAACTCCTTCTTGGTGACGCGTTTTTTTTTCTGTTAGTTTAGTTGAGCCCAACACAGTGCGGAGTGTTTATGTTTAACTAATGGTATCCTTAACAAGAAACATCTCTGAAACATGGGGTATATGTAACATCTATGATTATGACGCTTTTATTTAGCCTCTATGTTCCCTATAGATATTGTAATACTTGTGTTATTTAAATTTTTGTGGAAATAATTTTTTATTATGTAGGCCAGACTTTATGTATCAAGAAATAATGTCTCAATTGCCTTATTTGCAGGTACGCTCCTTCGTGGTATATGTGTAGCTAAAATACTTTATATACACAGGTGTCCAAAATGAAAGCAACAAACCACTATCTCCACGCCCTGTGTCTAGTTTACTATATAATCATACAAACTGTCAGCCAGACGTTAGTACGAGCGTGTTCTGCTACGAAGATGGCATTCCAGTCAACGGACAACCATGCCAACGATGAAGTCGTGGCATCTATGAAACGAGGTCATGTTTGCTGGGTAGCCCCACAACCACAATCGCTGTGAACACAGTCACAGGCGATGCAGTATGGCACAGAGAAGATACCTACCAAACTCTCTGCGTTGGAGGGCTAAAGTAAGGAAGGAAGCAGAACAGTCACAAACTGATTTGGCCTGATGGCTTAATGTGAATCGTTCTGTTGTTTCTCGGATGTGGCGCCAGTTTATAGAAACCGAAACTGTATCCCGAAGACCACGGTAGGGCCGACCACGTGTGACTTCAGAAGATAGAAGAGTTATTTGGCTGTAAGGGCGCGACATTACTGTCTTAGTACTGCACGGCAACTGGCATGTGAGCTCGCAGCATCCACTGCCCGTGTTGTATCGAGGCAAACTGTGTGTAGAGTGGCCTTTATTGTCGGAGACTGCTGTATGTTTACCTCTGACGCGTCTTCACAAAAGGGAACGTCTAGAGTGGCGTCATCAACACGCCACCTGGACGGTCGAACAGTGGGTCTGTTTTCACAGACGAGTCCCAGTTTAGTATGGAGAGTGATTCTCGATGGATTCGTATCTGGAGGGAACGTGGAAAATATTGTGGAAAGCGACCGAGTTCGAGGAAGATCCCAAATAGTGTATGCAGGGATTATACACTCATGGAAGTGGAAAAAAGAACACATTGACACCGGTGTGTCAGACCCACCATACTTGCTCCGGACACTGCGAGAGGGCTGTACAAGCAATGATCACACGCACGGCACAGCGGACACACCAGGGACCGCGGTGTTGGCCGTCGAATGGCGCTAGCTGCGCAGCATTTGTGCACCGCCGCCGTCAGTGTCAGCCAGTTTGCCGTGGCATACGGAGCTCTATCGCAGTCTTTAACACTGGTAGCATGCCGCGACAGCGTGGACGTGAACCGTATGTGCAGTTGATGGACTTTGAGCGAGGGCGTATAGTGGGCATGCGGGAGGCCCATGTGGACGTACCGCCGAATTGCTTAACACGTGGGGCGTGAGGTCTCCACAGTACATCGATGTTGTCGCCAGTGGTCGGCAGAAGGTGCACGTGCCCGTCGACCTGGGACCGGACCGCAGCGACGCACGGATGCACGCCAAGACCGTAGGATCCTACGCAGTGCCGTAGGGGACTGCACCGCCACTTTCCAGCAAATTAGGGACACTGTTGCTCCTGGGGTATCGGCGAGGACCATTCGCAACCGTCTCCATGAAGCTGGGCTACGGTCCCGCACACCGTTAGGTCGTCTTCCGCTCACGCCCCAACATCGTGCAGCCCGCCTCCAGTGGTGTCGCGACAGGCGTGAATGGAGGGACGAATGGAGACGTGTCGTCTTCAGCGATGAGAGTCGCTTCTGCCTTGGTCCCAATGATGGTCGTATGCGTGTTTGGCGCTGTGCAGGTGAGCGCCACAATCAGGACTGCATACGACCGAGGCACACAGGGCCAACACCCGGCATCATGGTGTGGGGAGCGATCTCCTACACTGGCCGTACACCTCTGGTGATCGTCGAGGGGACACTGAATAGTGCACGGTACATCCAAACCGTCATCGAACCCATCGTTCTACCATTCCTAGACCGGCAAGGGAACTTGCTGTTCCAACAGGACAATGCACGTCCGCATGTATCCCGTGCCACCCAACGTGCTCTAGAAGGTGTAAGTCAACTACCCTGGCCAGCAAGATCTCCGGATATGTCCCCCATTGAGCATGTTTGGGACTGGATGAAGCGTCGTCTCACGCGGTCTGCACGTCCACCACGAACGCTGATCCAACTGAGGCACCAGGTGGAAATGGCATGGCAAGCTGTTCCACAGGACTACATCCAGCATGTCTACGATCGTCTCCATGGGAGAATAGCAGCCTGCATTGCTGCGAAAGGTGGATATACACTGTACTAGTGCCGACATTGTGCATGCTCTGTTGCCTGTTTCTATATGCCTGTGGTTCTGTCAGTGTGATCATGTGATGTATCAGACCCCAGGAATGTGTCAATAAAGTTTCCCCTTCCTGGGACAATGAATTCACGATGTTCTTATTTCAATTTCCAGGAGTGTATTTACCACTCGAACACCTCTTCATGAAATTGTATTGGTGAATCGGCAGCGTTTAACTGCTGTCAGGTATAGTGACGAGATCTTGGAACCTCATTTGTGGTCGTTGCTAGGTGCTGTGGGCCCAGACTTCGTACTGATGGACGATGATACTCGATCTCATAGAGTACGTGTGGTTGATGTTTTCTTGGAAACGGAAGATATTACACACATGGCGTGGCCCGCCCACTTTTCCGATTTGAAGCCCATAGAGCACGTCTGGGATGCTCTAGGGAGACTCTTGAAGCTCTGCAGGGAAAATTGGAGATATTGCCTCAACATGAGACTGATGACGTCGTTCACAGCATGCCCCGTCGTTGTCAGGCCTGTACTGTTGCCAGAGGTGGCCACACCTGTTACTAGCACATTAACCAGTTGTCCGAATGTGTGTGTAAATCCGTTAAATAGGAAAAAAACGACGAAAATTTTTGTCCACCGTTATGCATGCTGTAGATCTTTAGGTTCTGTATTTTTTACATTGTTTCTAGTTTACTATCGCCTGTGTTCACCGTTTTGTGGCAAAATAGACGCTTCCTTGCAAAGTTTCCGTTTGTTGCTTTAATTTTGGACACCTGTGTGTCTATAACTGATTCATGCTTAGGGATTGTAGGATTGTGTACAATTTAAAATCTGGAAGGAACACTATATGCATAGAAATGGCTTAGCCGGAGTGTAAAAGGTGGTTTGGCTCGAAGTATCACTATAAGTGGTATAGATAGTCTGTGGCCGGTATCTAAAGAGCTATCATCCCGAGTGCTTAGTGAGGCAAGGGTTGCAGTAAAAGTGGAATAATTATGTCTCGGATGTGGATTATTATTTGCTATTACATCACGCCATTTATTGGTTTGCTCTGAAACTTGAAATTCCGACGCGAATATGGTATTTTACACAGCATACTATATCAACAGCGATGATTTCGCCATTTGACTTTGTCGTGACACCATAGAAGAGCGCTACTGCAACCACCTTAACGTAAAGTAGACATTAATTTTGTATTTACATGAATGGACCAGCAGTCTGACAGAGTCTCCAATAATAATTGTTCCAGTTTTAGCTCCGTGTCGTGAATCATAATTTATCCTCAATCAATTACCTTGATAGTGTCTTTTTCCTGTTACTGAGATATTCTGAAATTTCCTCAATGCCGATGAGATATATAATCAACACATTTTAAAAGTTTTGCTAAGTTTTGTGGAGCAATACTTTTCTTGATTGGTTAAATGGTCTTTTCTATGTGGTAATCAAAGTGTTTAACCTAAAGTACAGCAAAAGAATAAGTTTATAAAATGCTTACCATGAGTGATAATTTTCAATTAATATTGAATTCATTCCATAGTATCGCAACGGTTACTGTAAGTGGTTGCTCTTCCTAAACAGCATCCCATACGAGCAAACCAGCTGGGTAACTACCTGTGATTACTCATGCTTTAGATATATATCCTATGCACGGTTCTGTTTGAAAAGAATAGCTTGATGTAGTCATAGAGTCTAACCGTGTATGTCTGCTTTCATGCCTGGCAGCTAATTTGTTGAAAACAATAACCTGTAGCTGTGATCCTGCAGTCAAACAGACTATGCATTGGCTAGAACTGCGACTTAATAAAATACACAGACATAGAAAATAAAAGTTAAATGAATAATTTAATATCAGTGGTTCTATTCTAACGTTTCTAATTGATGTAGACGACAGATATTTATGTTGAACAATGATTATTCAAGAGAGAACATCTCAAATAAAACGGGAAGTGGTCCTACATCTACATCTACATTTATACTCAGCAAGCCACCCAACGGTGTGTGGCGGAGTGCACTTTACGTGCTACTGTCATTACCTCCCTTTCCTGTCCCAGTCACGTATGGTTCGCGTGAAGAACGACTGCCGGAAAGCCTCCGTACGCGCTCGAATCTCTCTAATTTTACGTTCGTGATCTCCTCGGGAGGTATAAGTAGGGGGAAGCAACATATTCGATACCTCATCGAGAAAGGCACCCTCTCGAAACATGGACAGCAGGCTACACCGCGATGCAGAGCGCCTCTCTTGCAGAGTCTACCACTTGAGTTTGCTAAACATCCGAAAAGCCGCATCGAACTTCCGACACAATCTACTAGGCCCTTTATATATATATTGTGAAAAGCAATGGTCCCATAACACTCTCCTGTGGCACGCCAGAGGTTACTTTAACGTCTGTAGACGTCTCTCCATTGATAATAACATGTTGTGTTCTGTTTGCTAAAAACTCTTCAATCCAGTCACACAGCTGGTCTGATATTCCGCAGGCTCTCACTTTGTTTATCAGGCGACAGTGCGGAACTGTATCGAACGCCTTCCGTAAGTCATGGAAAATAGCATCTACCTGGGAGCCTGTATCTAATATTTTCTGGGTCTCATGAACAAATAAAGCGAGTTGGGTCTCACACGATCGCTGTTACCGGAATCCATGTTGATTCCTACAGAGTAGATTCTGAGTTTCCAGAAACGACATGATACGCGAGCAAAGAACATGTTCTAAAATTCTACAACAGATCGACGTCAGAGGTATAGGTCTATAATTTTGCGCATCTGCTCGACGACCCTTCTTGAAGACTGGGACTACTTGTGCTCTCTACCAATCACTTGGAACCTTCCGTTCCTCTAGAAACTTGCGGTACACGGCTGTTAGAAGGGGGGGAAGTTCTTTCGCGTATGCCTACTCTGTGTAGAATCGAATTGGTATCCCGTCAGATCCAGTGGACTTTCCTCTGTTGAGTGATTCCAGTTGCTTTTCTATTCCTTGGACACTTATTTCGATGTCAGACATTTTTTCGTTTGTGCGAGGATTTAGAGAAGGAACTGCAGTGCGGTCTTCCTCTGCAAAACAGCTTTGTAAAAAGGTGTTTAGTATTTCAGATTCATCCTCTGTTTCAATGCCATCATCATCCCGGAATGTCTGGATGTGCTGTTTCGAGTCACTTACTGATTTAACGTAAGACCAGAACTTCCTAGGATTTTCTGTCAAGTCGGTACATAGAATTTTACTTTCGATTTCACTGAACGCTTCACGCATAGCCCTCCTTACGCTAACTTTGACATCGTTTAGCTTCTGTTTGTCTGAGAGGTTTCGGCTGCATTTAAACTTGCAGTGAAGCTCTCTTTGCTTTCGCAGTAGTTTCCTAACTTTGTTGCTGAACCACGGTGGGTTTTTCCCGTTCTTTACAGTTTTACGAGGCACGTTTCTGTCTAAAACGCATTTTACGATTGCCTTGAACGTTTTCCATAAACACTCAACATTGTCAGTGTCGGAACAGAAATTTTCATTTTGATCTGTTATGTAGTCTGAAATCTGTCTCCAATTACTCTTGCTAAACAGATAAACCTTCCTCCCATTTTTTATATTCCTATTTTCTTCCATATTCAGGGATGCTGCAACGGCTTTATGATCACTGATTCCCTGTTGTGCGCTTACAGAGTCGAAAAGTTCGGATCTGCTTGTTATCAGTAGGTCTAAGATGTTATTTCCATTAGTCGGTTCTCTGTTTAATTGCTAGAGGTAATCTTAGGATAGTGCACTTAGCATAATGTCACTCGATGCTCTGTCCGTACCACCCGTCCTAAACACATGAGTGTCCCAGTCTATAACTGGTAAATTGAAATCTCTGAGAAAATTTATGTGAAATGTATTCCAGATTTTCTCTCACTTGTTCAGCCACTAATGCTGCTGAGTCGGGAGGTCGGTAAAAGGAGCCAATTATTAACCTAGTTCTGTTGTTGAGTGTAACCTCCACCCATAATAATTCACAGGAACTATCCACTTCTACTTCACTGCAGGATAAACTACTACTAACAGCGACAAACACGCCACCATCGGCTGCATGCAATCCACCCTTTCTAAATACCGTCTGTACCTTTGTAAAAATTTCGGCAGAATTTATCTCTGGCTTCAGCCAGCTTTCCGTGCCTATAACGATTTCAGCTTCGGTGCTTTCTGTCAGCGCTTGAAGTTCCGGTACTTTACCAATGCCGCTTCGACAGTTTACAATTACAATACCAATTACTGCTTGGTCCCCACATGTCCTGACTTTGCCCTGTACCCTTTGAGGCTGTTGCCCTTTCTGCACTTGCCCGAGGCCATCTAACCTAAAAAACCGCCCAGTCCACGCCACACAACCCCTGCTACCCCTGTAGCCGCCTGCTGCGTGTAGTGGACTCCTGACCTATCCAGCGGAACCCGAAACCCCACCACCCTATGGCGCAAGTCGAGGAATCTGCAACCCACACGGTCGCAGAACCGTCTGAGCCTCTGATTCAGACCCTCCACTCGGCTCCGTACCAAGGGTCCGCATTCAGTCCTGTCGACGATGCTGCAGATGGTGAGCTCTGCTTTCATCCCACTAGCGAGACTGGCAGTCTTCACCAAATCAGATAGCCGCCGGAAGCCAGAGAGGATTTCCTCCGATCCTAAGCGACACACATCATTGGTGCCGACATGAGCGACCACCTGCAGATGGGTGCACCCTGTACCCTTCATGGCATCCGCAAGGACCCTTTCCACATCTGGAATGACTCCCCCCCCCCGGTATGCACACGGAGTGCACATTGGTTTTCTTCCCCTCTCTTGCTGCTATACCCCTAAGGGTCCCCATTACGCCCCTGACGTAGGAGCTCCAAACTACCAGTAAACCCACCCTCTGCGACCGCCCCGATCTTGCAGACTGAGGGGCAACCTCTGGAACAGGACAAGCAGCCATGTCCGGCCGAAGATCAGTATCAACCGGAGACAGAGTCTGAAACGAGTTCGTCAGACAAATTGGAGAGGCCTTCCGTTCAGACCTCTGGAATGTCTTTCGCCCCCTGCCACACCTCGAGACGACCTCCCACCCTACCACGAGTGAGGGGTCAGCCTCAGTGTGGGCAGTATCCTGGGCAGCCACAGCCGTAGTCGGATCGGGGGATGCGTGGGACGAGCTGGCCGGCCCCGACAAACCTCCATCCGGACCCCCACAGTAATGCCCATTGGCAACAGCCTCAAGCTGTGTGACCGAAGCCAACACTGCCTGAAGCTGGGAGCGAAGAAATGTCAACTCAGGCAGCATTCGAACACAGCAATTGCAGTCCCTATCCATTCTAAAAACTCTTGTGCAAAGAACGTCTGAACTAATCTACAGAGAGCACAAACAATTCGACACAAAATTTAAACGGTTTTTAAAACACAAGATTGGCTAGTAAATGCAGTAATGCTGCTACTTGCGCACTGCTAACACACTGCTCGGTGGCGGAAGGAGACTACGCGATTTTACACTATTCAGGTACTAAAACGCGATGCTACAACTCTCAAATACTGTAATACGCCAGAAATGTATGAATTAAACAATGCAAGTACCCAAAAACACGCAAAGAAATTCAGAATTAAACTATGTAACAAAGAAAGTTAGCTAAGAGTATACGACTGCCTCTAGAAACTCCCATCCGAGTTCCTGAAGCATTAGTTATGCCTTCTTGACAGAAGCGTCTTTTATCACTCTGTTACAGACAGAAAATACCCTCATCAAATGCTGTAAAGCTACATTGAGAGCGTTACGAGAATGACAGCAAAATCCCCATACTAAATACTCATGAAAGATATATGAAACTAAGTCCATTTCGTGATCACAATACACGACAGAAATACCAGCTCAAAATTGTTCAGAGCTCAACATGATTATTCACAAATTAACACATGCGATAGAAAGAATAGTGACTAATACTGTGTCCATCCTCAGTTCCATGATAGAAGAGGAATACGTTAGAGGCCTATTCTGGAGCACATTCACATCTCCCGAAATACAAACTCCTTTCAGAAGTTAGGGTACGGCAGCGGCAGTTCACTAACCAGAATCAAACACCTATATGACTGAACCACGCACGTTACCTCAGGCAGGTAATCCTTCTTCAGGAACATGAGACAAAGTGTCCAGAATCCCTCCCTTCAGCTCTTCACTCGAGAAGTCCCAGTCTCCGCTTGACTCCCGTAGTGTTCCGCTGCTATCTGCTTTTCCATTGGCTGAAGGCCACCCTCACCAAAATACATCCTCCTTAAGCTCTGCAGACATTATCTGATTCAAGCTGACCACTTCCTGCATTAAGCTAATATATTGAAAACAACATTTAACAAAAGAAAAGTTATAAACGTTCGGTTACACTCAGATCATTTAGAATAAATGTAAATAATGGTTGGTTCATAAGTAACTAAGCCAGAATTATTGCACAAGTATGCTCACAATAAACGACAACAGACAGTCTTTAAGTATTGTTTAAACATTAGTTATGCCTTCTTGACAGAAGCGTCTTATAGCACTCTGTTACAAAGGTAGTGCCCGCTAACACATGCGACTGACTACTTTTAAATTAGCACAGTTTTATTAATACATCTACATACATACTCCGCAATCCACCATACGGAGTGTGGCGGAGTGTACCTCGTACCACAACTAGCATCTTCTCTCCCTGTTCCACTCCCAAACTGAACGAGGGAAAAATTACTGCCTATATGTCTCTGTACGAGCCCTAATCTCTCTTATCTTATCTTTGTGGTCTTTCCGCGAAATGTA